>NC_087202.1:55196179-55268679 GCF_015104395.2 Macrobrachium nipponense | reverse complement strand
ATGCTAAATGAATTTAATCCCTTACGGGGACTCCAAACTACAGTAAACAGAACAAAATTAACTTCCGCGAAACAAAAAGGGTTCAAATAAGAGGTAACATAAGCCCAAGTCATTTAATTGTCCTAGAGAATAAAATTCCGTCATGAATAGCTGCTTCTGATGCAGAAGACAGCCGGGAAATGATTAACATACAACACGTACATTCATCATATACATTATTTGGCTGGCCCTCCCCCGACAAACTCACGATCTTCCTCCTCCTTATTTTAATTTTTCCTGATTGCCATTTTTATCATGGAGGATAGGATATGGGGGGTGGAGGTATAATTTAAGGGAGTCTCGTTAGTTATAGGAGACTGTCCGGTGTTTTGGCGATGACAGGGAGCCGCCGAGTGCCATTACTTCACCATGACTTGGTTTATTGAAGCGACGTATGACGAACCAAAATGGAATACGAGCGCCTGAGGCGACGCAGAACTCGGACCTTTGGACAAATGGGATACAAGAGCGAGTATCATGAGAGAAAAGTTGAAAGAGAGTAAGAGAAAACATACGAAAGAGAGAGAGAGAGAGAGAGATGAACATTCACCCGTTTGCTGCTTCTCGCCTATTTCGTGTTGCTCTCTCTACATGTAGAGTTCATATAAGTGAAAAACTGAAGAAAGATATTTCTGAAGCTTTTTCATGGAAAGGGAGAAAAACGTGATTGAACATTCTGAGGCTAAAAGACGACTGCAATTAGCCATCACTACCAAAAGATAAAGTGAGCGGGGAAAACACAGATCCTTCATATTCGATGTATTCGTAAGCACAAACACACAGATGAGAGGAGAGTAATATTGAGAAACTAATTCTCAAACTGCAAAAAAGTTGTTAGATTAATAATAACATCATTTGCCGTCTGAACAGATTGCAACAAAATGCAAAATTGAATCCCGTAAGGGAACTGGTAAATTAGCAAAACCATGTCAAAATTTTAGTATATATGTGTGTATGTTTGATCTTCCTTGCTTAATATACATACTCCAGCGTTATATATGCACACACAAGTTTGAATGTGTACACACGCATTCATACGTATAGTATTTACATTAAGAAGAATACGAAAATACAAGTAACTCATTCAGGCGATCCTAATTATGTATTCATGGTCACTTGGCAGTTTCGGCACCGCACGTCTATAAACCGCTCTCTTCCAAAGTTTTTATTTTTATTTTCCTTTCTACTTTATCTCCATCGAACCCCCTTTTCTTCATCAGACATCCATTTTCGTTATGAAAAATAAAATCTATCCTATTTTTTTTTTCTAATTATAACTGCAATTTAAATTGAAACTAGTTTTTTTCCTCCTCTTTCAAAGCGTAAGCTTTCCTCATTTCTCGCTTCTCGTTTGCTTATTTTCATACCAATTTCACTTTTTGGGTTGGGGGGTTACTCCAAAATGCCAAACCATTCATTTTCCACTCAAACTCATCGCTCACCGCACTAATACAAATTCTCTCTCTCTCTCTCTCTCTCTCTCTCTCTCTCTCTCTCTCTCTCTCTCTCTCTCTCTCTTCTTAGATCCATCTCCAGGATGCATGCAATCTCTGCACAAATCAGTGTCACTCAGGGTTCACTACGTGGAAATGACCTAAGGGCGTTGCCAAATTTGAGTTACAGGGTACCACTTGCTTCTTGGATTCATACTTTGCCTAAAACGTCTGATCTTTACCCGTAAAGATTATCTGCTTTGATACTACGTAAGACCAAAATTAAAGTCATTTTTATGCTAAAATAGGGAACAGAATTAAATGTATACGAGAGAGAGAGAGAGAGAGAGAGAGAGAGAGAGAGAGAGAGAGAGAGAGAGAGAGCGGGGGGCTCGTGAATTTTTGTATCGAAAATTTGAGACTCTCCGCTTTATATTTCAAAGTGTTGTCACGTTTCGTAAAATTGGAGACTTATGAAATCTGTAATAATAAAACTCTATTAATCCTAAAGGGGAATAAAAACCTTCAGTAAATGCTATGAAGACCATTCAATTGTAAATCCTATTAAAAGGAATGAAATAAAACGAAAGTTACTAAACAGAACAGTGAATAGTACAATACCGGATTCCCCTCCCCTAAACTTAAGTCCTTCTTTTTTTACCATCCCCTCCTACTAATCTTCAGAATGAATTAAAAAGTGATGCAAACAATACTGGAATATACCTAGCCCTTGTAAACGAAGTAGTAAATGCCTTATCGGGATTAAGTCGCCCTTTAACCCTAAATACGCGAAATATATTTCAGAGAGAGAGAGAGAGAGAGAGAGAGAGAGAGAGAGAGAGAGAGAGAGAGAGAGAGAGAGAGAGTCGTCCAAATAAATACACCAGGAAGCAGTAACTCGTACCGATTAGTTTTTGGCTTTGAAGAGAGGTCCCCAGAACTTCTCTAAAGTACTTACCGATAGGTAATTGACCACAGTTGACTGAACAGTTTAGAGGATATTGAGCCATACAGTATCAAGGTCTTTACATTCCTCAATCATTAAACGGGAAAAAAACCTTTATTCTTCTCTTCTAAATAATTTATTTCAGAAATATAAAGGAAAAGCACAAAATACTAATAATCAGAAAAAAACACCCCGATGTTTAAGGTATCCTCTCAAAGAAACCGGTAGTTTGTAATTTTTGTGTAAACACCGACAATTTATAAAGAATAGAATTTTGTAAAGCGTGAAAACACAACGGGATCAATTTTAGTCCTGCAATTTTCTGTTCATCTTACTTTATCATTGTTACTGTTCTTTTCACCAACAAAGGAACCTGATTTACCCAATAGCTCCTATTCAAAAGAATATCATACAAACTTCCGCACATACCTGCACTGTTTTCGACAATAAACAATGAAAATACAAAATATAGCCGGGCATAGATAACTGCTATTGTTAGTATTCTTAATACAGCAATCTATAAATGACAGCAATATATATATATATATATATATATATATATATATATATATATATATATATATATATATATATGTGTGTGTACTAAGATATCACAAAAGTAAGCATGTGATTTTGTTTATTAGCTGAAGCCACTTGGAAAATTTAAAAAGAAAAGACATAGTGCCAAGTACTTTGGGTATTTAACACATACGAGTACACTTTTCTTTTTTAAATTTCCCCTGTGGTTTCAGCTAATACATATATATATAATATATAAATATATATATCTATATATATATATATAGTTATAGGTATATATAATATATAGGTATATTATATATATAATATATAATATTATATATATATATACATATATATATATAGGGGATATAATATATATTATATAGATATATATATATTATAGATAGATAAGATAGATAGATAGTTAAATATAAGTATATAGGTATATATAATATACATTATATATAATTATATAGTAAATTCTAATTATATAATATATAATAGCCTATTATTATATTAGGGGAACGAAATTAAAAATTATCAATAAAAATTCCCCCTCGGTACATATATGAAAATATATCAATTCCGAGGTAGATATTAAAGGACATTTGTAACTCGAATGATTTATATGAATCACGGTGATGTGATAAGTATTCATATATATATATTATACATATATTTATGTATATATACTCTCTCATCTCCAACAAACGGAATCTAAATTGCAAGGCCAATAATGGGTCAGTTAGATATACCCTTCTCGTGATATTGGTAGAATACGTTCACAAAACCACACAGACAAAAATACGTTACCTCAGAAGTATTTCTACGTAGGTAATACAATCTATGAGGAAAGCCCAGCAACAATATATAATAAACTATAAAAAGGTTGGAATGAACAAATGAGGTTCAAAGAGGAAATAAGTTCGTTTCCTTGATGTACATTTGTTCCAAATACGAGCGTCCTGAAGAAAAGGAGAAAGTGAAGCGAACATATCGAGTTATCTGATTAGCGAAAAACAACAGAAAAACGAGCCAGTAACTCCTGCAAGACAAGGCGATGACTGACATGACCAATAACAATAAAGAATAAGTCATCAAGACCTTTCAAAACTTTTTTTTTATTTCATTTATTTATGTTCTCTGTTGCTGCTCATTTCCTTCCACAACAAAACCCTGTTATTTTGAGTGCCGGTGGTGTTACAATATGAATGAAGTCTTCAATATAGTATCGCCAGGGTGCGAAGTTGTACACCAGCAACAAAATATTTTCTTTTATATAACGTATTTTCACTTATTTTCTTTATCATTTTTAATTGAACAGACTTATCGATTGCTGGTTCAATTGTTTTTCCATTGCTGTATGAAGGTATATTCGGTCGTTATTGATGTAATTATTTTTTTAAACTCTCTCTCTCTCTCTCTCTCTCTCTCTCTCTCTCTCTCTCTCTCTCTCTCTCTCTTCTTCCTCTTTCCTCTCTCTCTCTCTCTCTCTCTCTCTCTCTCTGATGGAATAAAATCAATGTGAAGATATATCTACTCTACAAGATCATCACAAGTAATACTAATACAATAAACTGCTAAATTAATGATTATCCTTTAATTCTATCTCACACTTACTGTTGTACCCAGACATATCGATATAGAAAATTAAGTAGCCAGAATCACGCGGAAAATTATTCAAGATCGTCTCAGACTACGATACAATCAGCTGAAACTGAATTATTTGCTTCCCCAGGGGAAGATGGAGGACGAGACCGAGATCAGATTGACTGGGACGATTCACGACATCAAGTCCAATACATAGTTGTTTTCTTATAAGCAATTAAAAACATGGCAAGACTATGCGACTTGCTGAAGGAAAACGATCTGTTTTACTTTCCTATTTTTACTTTTACTTTTGTTCTTTCCAAACTTCTATCTCTGTCCTTTCCTGTTGTATTTCCTGTTAGGATCTGAAAAAGACATTTAAAAGAGAGGCCAAACCGAGACAAGGTAAATAAACAACAACGCTCCATTGAAGTAAAGCAACAAAAGTATTTGCAAGACCGAAAGTTGCGTTCCTCCTAAAGCTGAATACTTCTCTTCTCCTTCATCACTCACGGGATTTTATGCTTCTCTCGTGGTTTCTTGTGCGCCCTTCCAGATTGTTTGGGCAATACAACTGTACACCAGTTCAGACAAAAATCATGTACAGTACTCTGGTATAAAAGCACCAAACCTGGCGCAAAGGTATGTATAATAACTTTTGATACTTAGGAGGCAATATAAATGTGTATCATAACAGGCAACCCGATTTCACACGCCAGTTATGCCTAAAATCTTAATAGGAAAAGATTTTCGTTAATGTGTACCGTACCATTTTAAGAGACAGCCGGTATTTTTCATTTCATAAAAATTAACAGGCAAAATAATTGACCTTCCTTCCTTGTCACCAATTTTGCTGTAACCACCCGTAAGGAGAACTCGAAATATAATGCCAAAAAGGTTAGGAGGGAAAATAAGACTTAAATCCCCGTCCATCTATTTGCAAGAACCATTAGCGAGAGTTGGCTTACGGGTAACATTTTTCATCAGTGAAATAAATTGCTTAGAAAACATTTAAGGACTATCGTACTTATTACAACCCCCCTTCCTCATCACTAATTTTCTCATCTAAAAACTTTAGTTATGTGGGCTATGTTGAGAGAGAGAGAGAGAGAGAGAGAGAGAGAGAGAGAGAGAGAGAGAGAGAGATTATTATCCTAAACTAGAAAAGTTTTGGAATTGCATTCAATAAAGATAAGGAAGAAACTCCATCAGTGGAATACATAAGCATCTACCGCATAATCCAAGGTAAAACATTACTCGCCCTGGACAAATAGACGGTATGAAAATAAGAGTTTGGCATAAGAAAAGACCACCGTTCCGTAGCTTTATACTAACGGCTTCTGCAACTGCACGTTATTGGTGACTGTCTCTAAGCCTGGCTTCAAATTCCTACAAAGATAGATGACGAGCTCGTTACAGAGTGGTCAAAACCAACATCATAAATGTCAGCAGCAATAATTCCATTTTTTCTATTTCAGAACTGAAAATTTAGCTTGCAGTAAAGTCCTCTCTCTCTCTCTCTCTCTCTCTCTCTCTCTCTCTCTCTCTCTCTCTCTCTCTCTCTCTCTAATATAGGCCAAAACCTCGCAACTGTCAGAATGTAAGAATTCTCCTTAAGGTTTCTGGCGAGAATCTAGTAGTGTATATGATTTTGTTTATTTTCTCCCAGATATGCTTCTTGTCTAACAAACCAAAATGTATTGTAAATAGGATGTCTTTACAAGATATTCAAACGTGAACAGTACAACAGGACGTGATGTAAATTCCATTCACTACAATATGTCACCAACCCGCTCGCGCCATACTTGACCATCAACTCGGCTCTAAAGTGAATGAATAATTTCAGACACCAACATCCAGGGCATGGCGCAATGATTCCTTATCAAATAAGATGTCCGACATTACACCGCCTGCAAAAGACCTTAGACCAGTATTCAGAGCTCTAGCTTATAATCGCCTAGTCAACGAGAAACCTATCCCACCACTGTATGGCCAACTACCAGGCACTTAATTTGCAATACTAAACACATAACTGAAAAACTGTTGGTCATATATATATAAACAATATATATATATATATATATATATATATATATATATATATATATATATATATATATATGTTTACACGAATATGCATACATGTACTGTAAACAAGAATAACATTCATGTGTTCCTTCACTCATACAGATTTGCAACAGAGATTTATTCGTCCACTTTTGGTAATGGTGATTAAGATTAAGTTGGCCATATGTCCGTACGCGCTCTTGCAATTGTGCACCAAGTAGTTCAATTCTATTTCGAAAATTCGTTGTGCTACTCAGCTCTCAAAAAGTTTCCCTATGCGACCCCATCGCAGTTCAGCGTCACACCAATATTCAATAAAATTTGCGAATGATGATTTGATTTTACGAGATAAACAAGTAAGCGTTATCACATTTAATCCAATAGGCACAGCCTACTAAACTAGTCAGAATACAATCGTGTCAAAATTCTGTATTTTGATGTTCGAAATTATTTCAGTGCAATTACAAGTGAAACACTTGCTAGTTTTCTCTCTTTTTTTAGATTATGTTTAAAAAAAGCAACTATATATATATATATATATATATATATATAATTTAATATATAATATATATATTATTATTATATATATATATATATATATCGATATATAGATATATATATTTATTAATTATAATATATATCATATATATATATATATATTATCTTATATATCGATATATATATATATATATATATATACTATATATATAATATATCGAATATATATACATAGGTATATATTTATATGTATATATACATATATTATATATATATATATATATGATATATCTATATATAATATGATTATTTATCTAGTATTACAATCTATATATAATAACATATGTATATTGTAATAACGTTATATAATATAATACCCGGGTTAAAAATATTTAAAATATACTTATCTTTATTAATTAAAATAAATTATTATATATTATTTATTTAAAATAAATATTAGTTAATATGGTATATATATATATAAGAGAGAGAGAGAGAGAGAGAGAGAGAGAGAGAGAGAGAGAGAGAGAGAGAGAGATTTTACATTTCCAACACTTCACGAAAAGTTAAAAATTACAGAATCATGTAGGCAACAAATTTGCTACTACGAAAACTTCAGGAAGTAAAAGTACCTCTTGAAAGCAGAGGGGGATCACAACCACACCAAGAAAAAGACCAGCAGCAAAATCCGCGTCACAGAGTTTCCACGCCTGAGCAACCAGGGACAATCACTCAACAATCGCCAATTTTTACACGTTCGAGGGGAATCGTTTTTATTGACAGCGGCGTATTGGAGTACCACTTCTCCAGTGGTCACTCTTCTCCCGTTCCAATGAATCGATGGGTTACATATGGAGGTGGAAATGGTTTTATTTTTTGCTTCTTATTACACAGTGTCTATCAAATGCAGATGAGCAAACGTTCCTAGGCCTGTCAAGGAAAATGACGTCAATCCTTGTTGGATGGAAGCTTAATTCAGTTTCGTCAAAAAAATTGAACAGAATTTCAAATAACCTCTTGTCCGGAGACATGACCTCTATTTCTCTGATATCAAGCTAAGAAGACCTATTTTCATAGAAACAGCAAATGATTGGGACCTAATGATTAAAACTGTTTGTGGTCACAGATTCTTTGCAGGAATTAATGCTCCTTGTATAACCTGATGCTCCAGAAGATAACTGATCGAGCAAATAGTTTCTGTAACATAATGATATATGCCAAGCGTTTATTTAGCGATATATCATTCATCCATTATGATATCATATTATACATAATACAAAAAGGAATAGACAACTTAGTACCATTTGTTGTGGTTAACAAATCAATACGTTATTTTCTCTCGTGTATTTTCAAAATAGGTATCTACTGCTTTTCGCAGATGCAATGACGAGCAAAAACTTAAATCCACAGAGACATATATATTCCACCTACATCCTATGTAGATCATTCTAACCCAACATAATATGCATACTAAGAAAATGTCTCTGAAACAAACTTCTCATATCGCAGTAGTATGTCACTTGACAATGCCTCTGTCTCAGAGAGGAAATAGTCTAAAAACTTCCAAATTCGGAGAAAAACTATCATATGTGTGTCCTCACAAATATATGCATGATAATATAGCAGCAAGGTATCTCAACAGAATCTATGAAAACAGAGAAACGACCGAACTTGTTACTAGCGAGTAAGTTACAGTTAAATAGATGGAATTAATTTAATGATGTAGAAAAACTCAAGGTTTCTATTGAAAACGAATCATTCATTTCCCAATCTTCTTATGAAATGACAGTTTCAATGAAATCTGTGAAGAAATTGCAAAATCTAGTTTAATTACCAATTTACTACACTAACACAGAACCTCCAGTACACAGAAAAAATCGAAGCAATTGTCGAACCCTTAGAAATGAGACCAACAAGTATCTTTCACTATGTAACATGGTTAATGATCTTGGCGGAGGGTTGATGATATAATTCCGAAACCAAATAAGCACTCTGCATCCGGAATTTTTAAAGTTATCGTCTCTAATTCTTACAGAATGACATTTGTAACGAATGAAATTGACTTATTTCGTACAGAACTCCGTATCACCTTCCTTATCCCCACTATGTTACTGGAATATAAAGATTTCAATCACCTTTCAAATAAGGTATTCTTTTTTTTGCATGTCTCGAACGTGTTCAATATTCATTATTCACTAATGCGTTTGACGACCATTGACCGGAATAAGGGAATAAGGGAGATAGTTTGGAAGAATTGGATAAGCAAAGAGCATAAGCTAAATAAATTAAACAAAACTTATACTGCTTCAAAAAGTTACCTTTAAATAATGCCAACAGAGAAAACACGCAGTGTTTGATAAACAAAGAATATAAGAAAAGCGTGAAACAAATAACACCCAAAAATAAAAGAAAATAAAGATACACGATTTGGACAAGAAAGGAACACGAAAAGACAGAACCTCCAAAAACAAAGAAGCTCTTTTCCTGCGGAAAGAGCAAACAAATATCGCCATTCAGGAAAAGAGGCAAAGGAAGACCTCCTTCTCGGGCGCAAGACAAATACGTCATGGCAATCGAGGACGGTGAAATAGTCCTAGCTAGGGCAAAAGGGCACATACACAAGAGCTTGATAAGGAATGAAGGCTGGGAACCAACAGGCACAAAAAAAAAGATTAAATAAAATAAAATACAAACAAACAATAGTATTTGCTGAGCGACGCCCTTGCCTACGAAAAGCGAAAAATCAACACTCAAGTTTCTTTTCCAGATAACAGAAACCAGCGCCTGGCGACTTCATAGCAGGCGAACTTTTTTTTTTTTTTTTTTTTTTTTTTTGGTTTTTTTTTTTTTTTTTTTTTTTTTTACCACTTATGGACGTTTTAATTTTCCGTACTGTCAATATGCTGCATTTTCTATACCAATTGATCGTGTTATTCAATGAACTGCGGCAAGATTTGCTTTGCTCAAACATATCTAATCAGTTTATGCGTTTATCAATATATCTACTCGAATTTGATACAACAGTACCAATATGCATACTTAGACTGGTTAATTTTCTTTATTGTTATACAGAAAATTATCACACTAACCTTCATTAGAAAGTTTTAAAAGGAACAAGGGTATTTACAGTAAAAACTATGCAAAATCGAGGCATTAAAGAATACAAAACCATTAGTATACATATCAAGGTATATATGAAAGAAGAGGAATAGTTGAAAAATATAGGAACGTAATATTGCAAATCATTTATCCGCCCACATCTGTCATATTCCTAGTACAATAATATTCCGTTTCTCCTTTTATTCTCCTCCAGTTAGAAGCAAGCCGTCAGTCACTGCACGATTTCCGTTCTAACCTGAGTGTGAAAACTTGAATTTAGTACCTTCATAAACAATCATCTCAAGTAAGGAACTGACCGGTTAAGTCGTACACCGATGTGTGGCATATTTGTGACCTTGAACTTAATATACAACGAGTAAAATATGCGTCGAAGTTGCTGCGGCGCAATCTAGTTTTCTGTACATCATATAATGCTGTATGAAACTATCGATGTGTTGCAGTATGAAACTCTTAGCCATGACTTGGCAGCACTCAGTTGCTCCCCAGATACGTTTCAAGTGAAGATGCGTCGAAGGCTGGCACCGCATGATTCATTGCTAACCTTGGCCTTAGAAAAAAAAAAATAAATAAATAAAACTACTGATGCTAGAGGGCTGCAATTTGGTATGTATGTTTAATGTAAGGGGGATGATCAACATACCAATTTGCAGCCCTCTATCCTCAGGAGTCTTTAAGATCTGAGGGTGGACAGAAAAGGTAGCCATCTTAATAGTCTTCTTTTACAGAAACCTAAAAAGGCCTTTAATCATGGCGAATATGAATCTGACTTCAGGTTGAGGCATTATCCTAGATGGTGCAATGGAGATGGTTACCAAAAAAAAGTCCGGTCTTGAACTTGGTCACAAGGTTAATTGAATCAACATAGAAGTTTATTCATTCCTATGTCGTGCATCTGAATCGATATACAGTATCTAAAGATTTAATCAATGTTATCTGTGGCTTGTTAGTCGCTGTTGCGTACGTAACAAGACAGAAATTAACACAATTAAAATCGTTAACTTGCCCCTTATTCATGAGACAGAATATATGAGTATGTAGCATAAATGGTCAAATGGAATACAGGCTTTAAAATTCACTGAAACTTTCTATATATGATGTTCAATAAAAACTTATATCTCCCTTCTCTCATAAGCATTAGCATGATCTCTCAGCTTAGAAACAACATTCATTGAATTTTTATTTTGGATAATTACTTGGTTTAGCAGTTGGGTAACATCTAAACACAACAGTCATAGTTGGATAAACTTGCTTGAGCAAAACCACACTACAGTTTTGCGGAAGCAAGTTTATCCAACCATGACGTTTGTTACCCAATTGCTAAGAAGCTATGTGATTATCCAATGTTTATGAGATAAACACAAATCTATATTTTTAT
The DNA here is from genome assembly GCF_015104395.2 of Macrobrachium nipponense. Classification (NCBI taxonomy): domain Eukaryota; kingdom Metazoa; phylum Arthropoda; class Malacostraca; order Decapoda; family Palaemonidae; genus Macrobrachium; species Macrobrachium nipponense. The sequence continues at coordinate 55,257,089 of NC_087202.1, read as the reverse complement.
TGAACATTACATATGGAAGATTTCAGTGAATCTTGGAGCCAGTATTCCTTTTGACCATTTAGGATATACACTCGTATGTTCGGTCTCACGAATAAGGTGCTCATATACACATAGAACATTTGAAACATCATCTTGCATCTTACACACTAAAGAAAAACATCTAGTATGACTGGTTTTGCAGGGCTGAGAGTACGCATCGCGGCATCACTACAAGACGCAACTTTACCTGAAACTAACAGACTTAGAGTCGTGCCATCATAAAAAAGGGAAATTAGTTTTCGTATTCATATCACCAAAGCAGAAAATTATATTAATCATGCTCCCAAATATCCCAGCGGTTACATAATGAATAAAATACAAAACATTCCAAATTATGAAATTAAACTGAAAACAATAATTACATGTGAAACAGAATACACGAATTCCCCCATATACAAATCCAATTTCTTGTGTTCTGTTCCTCAACCGACATTACTTTGCACTTTTACAGACGAAAATTTGGTTAGCAAACCTGACGTCCAGGGTCGTCGTGGCAGAAGAAATTTGTTCTATTTCGTTGGAACTCAGTTAAACAGGAAGCAAATTTTAAAGAAAACAGGTTCATACCAAAGGTGACTTTGGTATCAGATTTTTAAAATATTAATATACACGCATGATGACATACGTGTATAAATGTATATAAACATAAACACATACATACATGCATACATACATAAATGTATTATAAATACAAACACACACACACACAAACATACACACACACACACACATATATAACACACACATATATATATATGTATATATATATATATATATATATATATATATATATATATATGTGTGTGTGTGTGTGTGTGTGTGTGTGTGTGTGTATGTGTGTGCATGTAGAAAAGAGTGCTTTTGGGATTCGCTGGGAAACACCAAAGATCCTCTCTGGTATCCCCAGAGGATAGTATGTAGTTGTCAAATTCAAAAGACTTAGTTTCAGTACCTAAACATAGGTATATATGCATTATATATACATGAATATGAATATATATTTATATATGTGTGTGTATGTATATGTATATATATGCATATATGTGAGTGTCAGATTCCTTCTTCCTCAGATGGATCTGGAACCCCTCAATGATGGGAGTGAGGTGGTTTTCAAGTCAAATTAACTAGGGACTCTAACTGTATATTTTGTGTTTTATTTGTCTTTCCCATTTTGTAATTTGTTTTATCATTTCTCTGGATGTCGGTATTTCATTTAGGGGTTTCCCATGTTCCATGTAAAAGTTAGACTCTCAGGACTCGACTTATTTAATTAATGTGTAATTAATATGTAAAATAATATGTAGATAATATGTATAAGTTAGACTTTCGGGACTCGACCATATACAAATGAGTATTTTTATCATTCGGGATCTAATTCAAAGACCTTCGTTGTGAATTGTAGAATGTGTGTGTGAGTAGAGAGAGAGAGAGAGAGAGAGAGAGAGAGAGAGAGAGAGAGGTAAGTGGAGTTAAAAACTCTTTCAAAAGGCGTAATTTATATATATATATATATGTATATATATATATATATATGTGTGTGTGTGTGTGTATTTATATATATAAATACATATATATGTATACACATATATAAATACACACACACATATATAGATATATATATATATATATATATATATATATATATATATATATATATATATATGTGTGTATATATATATATATATATATATATATATATATATATATATATATATACATATATATATATATATATATATATATATATATATATATATCATATACATTTTTTTATTTCGACTTATGTGTAAAAATTTGGAAAATATTATTCGATAGGTCAACAAATAATAATATGCAATCACAAGGGGAGTTTAGCAATAGCAGCTAGTTCTTGACCGAGCAGCGGCCGACAGCTAAAACTGACTGGATTTTCTGTCGCCTTCCTCCTGCCCTTCAAAAACATTTTGTCTTACGGCCGAAATATAGAAACTCGTTCTTGTGTGAACAAGACTAAGCCTCTAAAGACTTCTCCATCCAATCCCAACCAATTATAGCTTTGAGTATTTGTCTGATGTATTACGGAAGAGGGGTAGGGTAGGAAAGGAAAGCGTGAGCACGAGAAGCTTTAACTGAGAGAGAGAGAGAGAGAGAGAGAGAGAGAGAGAGAGAGAGAGAGAGTGTGTTGCTGATACAATCAATGCCCCTTACTGTACCTACCTGAAGCAAATCGTCTCTCAGAACATTCCACCATGAAATGTTGAAGAGGACACCTTTAAAACGGTTCCTGGGGATGTGAATAAACCCCGATGGCAAATAAATGTACTGGTGTGGTCATGATCATTTGTCAAGGCCAGAAAGTCAATGACGTTGATGTCATCCGAGAAACTTGATTGTGGATTATGTATGGCATATTTATAAATACTGCATCTCTCACAGCTCAAATATTATGGCAAAGGTGAAAGTTGTGGACAAAATCTATGAAATCTGGTGCCGAATTTGATCTTTTGGGAAAGCCTTTACATAATTATATAAGTATGTTAAATACCCCAGTCGGCCATACAGAGGGACGGTCTCACTTCACGTATGTATAATTATGCACGGGGAATTTTGTCCCACGTTTAATCCGAATCCAAGGTCTAGAGAGCTTATACTCACTAGACCTTGATCCTCTCAGCCATGTAAGAGGAATTGCAACGGAAATGTCAAGTGTCAAAGAATTTCCCTTAGTGTATATCTGCTGTATAATGGTCGCAAGATATGAGTGATGCTCTCCCTCCACAAGAAGCTTAACTGGAATCGGAATCTCTTCATCTATGCAAGCGGAGTTGTGATGACGAGTCAAGTAGATCAGCCACATTGACAAAGAGGCAGAACGACAATCTCTCGCCACGCTAAACTATGCAAGGTGGTCTACCTTTGTCCAAAGTTTAGCAGAAATCTATTCAACTATGAACTGGTTGCGATGACCTGGGAATGGAAACAAGAGACAAATAGACGATTAACCTTCTATGTACACCTGTCTACAATGTTGTACCTTTGTACAAAGTTGACTAAATTGCCCTCTAGCGTTTATTGTGAATATATAAAGTAATAGTCAGGTGCACTGACAGACACACAGGAGGACAGTCTCCCTACATGCGCACCTGTGCAACAGGTTACCTTGGTGCCAACAGAAGACTGACTGGAGTCCCTCAACATTTAGGAAGGTTGCAATGACAAGGCAAGTGTTGTTGACACATCGACGGCAGACAGCCACACTGGAAAGTAGATGGTAAAAGTATAGTCTCCCGACTAGACGTTAGAGAGAGAGAGAGAGAGAGAGAGAGAGAGAGAGAGAGAGAGAGAGAGAGAGAGAGAGAGAGAGAGAGAGAGCTAATGGAATTCCGGGAAGATTCATTGAAACGCTGATTTTTCTTGTATATTTGTATCATTACCTTCTTGACAAAAGACCACATTATTTTCTTGCTCTTAGTCTCAGGTGGAAAGGAACTTACCCTCTCCAGTAAAAACAGTTCCGAACGCAAATGAAGAATGCCTGATCGAATCAGAGACATTTCAAACTTCAGAACGTCCCGATTATCGTTCGAGGGTATTCGAGCGCCCTAACTCTCTAGTTACTCAAGGTTATGAGCCAACTGCAGAATCCTCAAGGGAGAATTGGACAGATGTAAATTCTGATGCCCACGGTCAGTGGTTCGGTGAGGCTTACTGGCAAGAGATTAGAAAGTAAGAAGCAGAAATAAATAAATAGATAGATAAATAAATAAATAAATAAAAAATCAGGAGTAAGCATTGGGGAGCGAGAGTTCTAGTAATAATGACTTTATAGCGGCCAATCTAAGTAATTTTGGATAGCCATACAAAATTGTGTTGCTAAATTCTTCGATAAGCGGGAGAGAGAGAAACCCAGCAGAAATATTGTACCTTCCTGTAATTGGAAGTATCTCCTCCGAAAGACTGACAGAGGGTAAGACGAACAGAATATAAGCAACTAGAAGAAATGGCCAGAAGAAACTTGTAAACCAGTCAAATGTCAAAAATAGAGCGCCATCCTGCTTGTACTTCGTCACCAATGCAATTCGAGATCACGTAGTTCTCCCAAGTCTTATTTTTTTGAAACTAATAAAATAGTTAGGAAATAAAAAAGACAAATCGCAATAAAAAAAAAAAAAGTTTCTTCTAACACACGGCAACTCACAAATACTTCGAAAGCAATATCTTTAAAAGAAACTACTCGGGAGATTCGGGAGATGTTGGTGAAGCTCCACTATCAAACTCTTATTCAGAACTTCATTTCTCTCTCGACAATCGTTCCAATTTCCTCAGTAAAAGGAAGTCTAGTCGCCTACTTCTAACCAGATTTTGAATTACTTTCATTCTACTGTATCTCCTCCTTTCTGACATATTTTTAGTTCTTTTCCCATCTTTCTTAACCTCTATTTACTTTTCACCCCAATTTGTCCAGCAATCTCTCTGAGGCCATATTCATTTTTTTCTCTTACTGACTCCTCAGAATAAGATCGAGTGTTGTTCCGAAAACTCCAAACGTGCCAGTTTCCTCTCTCTCTCTCTTCTCTCTCTCTCTCTCTCTCTCTCTCCTTCTCCTCTCTCTCTCTCTCTTCTCTCTCTCTCTCTCTCTCTCTCTCTCTCTCTCTCTCTCTCTTCTAAATCTAAATATTACACTACGCAGCATCTGGACTGACCTTTGCATAGTGGGTCGGGTCTGTGTCTCATCGGTATATTAAAAGCCTACCCACACAAAGGTACCTTCCCAACACGACAAACACCACTGACAATATTCTTTTTTTTAATTGAAAAACAATAAAAACAATAATGTCCCTATCTAGAAGCAAGTATTTTGATGACGAGAAAGTTTCTTTTATGAAAATATATAAGAATAAAACTACTGAGAAAAAATAAGAGGTAAAACACCCGTGAATATGTATCTGCTAACAAATGTGAAGGGAAACAAAGCTAAAGGAATGAAAAGAAAGCTGACAAAACGTTGAAAGTATGCAACCATCAAAATAAACAAAAGGAGAGAATAATAATGTGAGAAATGTAAAACCTCCGAAAATACAATGACGTTCAAAGATGAAAATCTGGGAAGAGAGTTTGATGGGAAAAAACAGACCAGCAAGGAAAAAATATCGATAAGGGAAAAGAAATCCTCTACAGTTGACAATACTTTGAGGTTACGTAGCTTTAAAAAGCAACAATTAGATGATGTTTTAATAAAAATACAAATATATAACTTGTTACCAAAAACAGGAATAACAAATACCTTATCAAAGAATCAGCGCGAGTACATTATTCTGTTAACTAATCTTGATATTTCATCTTGCATCCAAGCTACAAATGCAACTTATGAATAATGGGAGTGAAGAAGAAAACGCAAAAGAATGAAAACAATGACGGCAACAGACGTATCAAGAGAGAGAGAGAGAGAGAGAGAGAGAGAGAGAGAGAGAGAGAGCAATATCAATACCGCTCCCCACCATCGTGCTACAACATGCATAGTTTACACGCATGAGTGACGTGTGAAGAAAACTCCCCTTCCCTGTCTCTCGTCTCTTTTTCTCGATCTCGGAGCCAGACGAAATTCACCAAGATCGGTGAAAGTTTAAAGTGGGCAAAGTGAGGACAGGTGGTAGACTGGTGTCATGTCACAGGATCTGCAGGTAGTAGACTGGTGTCAGATACAGGATCTGCAGGTGGTAGACTGGTGTCAGATACAGGATCTCAGGTGGTAGACTGGTGTCATGTCACAGTATCTGCAGGTGGTAGACTGGTGTCATGTCACAGGAGCCTGAGCGGACATCACGCAAAACCCAACGCTTCAGGCACAAAACTTTCAATAAACGATGAATTGAAGATCAATCTAGAACCTTCCCTTGTTCACAATAAAATTTTAAAGTGTTCTCGAAGAAAAAACCCTAAATGTCAAGTACGAACGAAAGTTACCACACATTTCAGCTCTCCAAATTATCTAAATCCTGATATTTGATGATGGAAAATTCGAAATAAACTCAGCTCAAACAACGTAATGATAACATGATAGAATGGGACGATGCTTTGCTTGTTCTGTGTTGTGCTGTCATTTACTCGGGGCATAACAAAGGTTAAGGGCAGAGGTTAACGGGGAGGACCAAAGTTAACTCCCCACTGGTCATGTAGGATTAAATATGCAGTTATCAATGGACTTCGATAGAAAAAAAACTGTCCTAGGTTATGTTAGGTATTTCAAGGTTAAAGGAAGGCTGAGAATATTTGGAAATGAACTATTTAGATATTGTGGAACAGTAGCCGTCCTTGTTATTGGCACTTGATGGTTTTATTTGCTTGTAATGACTCAGATGAATGTTTAACATTAAAATGCACAAGATTCATTTCTCATACTGGCATATCTATCTATCTCTCAATTTTAAACGGATTGAAGTAACGCTGAGTCATGTATGAACCAATTTAAGATCTCCGAACCAAAAACACAACCTCCATGATCAGGGAAAAGGAGACACACTTAAAGCTGTACTTAAGGGCAAGATGAAAGCACAAAGGAGGACCTAATTACAGTATAAGGCTGTCATATATCTTAACTCGTGAATGTATGAAGAATAATTGGGCATAATCATTACAAAGCATATAGAACGTTGCCGTTGTTACGCAGACATTGATGTTCTCTACAGCACGTATGATGTATGCTAGACTTCAGACACAGTTAAAATAACGGCCACACCGCCCCTCTCACTAGGCTGAACACCTCTTCCGACACCCGTCTGAGAAAGCGCCGAGTTCCGGTTAGAACTTATTGTCTTACCTCTTCCTAGGCATACCTGCAAGTTTCATCGCACTGTACATACAGATGTTTGTTTGAGAAACGCTTTCGACCTTCTATAAGGTCCTCTTCAGCTGTGCTTTTAGTCCCTGTAGAGTATACAGTGTCTCATTTCTTACAGTTTTGTATAGTATCTTAGAAGCTTCTATATATTTCTAACAAGTACCTGCTAAATGTTTCTTAAATTCAAAAGCTCTGGAAGTGCTTTGGAATATGTGTGTCTTATAAAGTATACGCATAGTAATAATGGTTTCTTGACTTTCAATTTTTTTTTAATGTTTCCACAGTCGATGGCCGATGCTATTGTAACACTAGCCTACGAAAAACTATCGCCTACGTGATCTCAACAGCAGTGACTTTTCAGTTATCAATAGGAGGACATCTCTTTCCCTTATCCTCTCCCTCTTTGGCGACAAAATGGAAAAACAGCAATACAATTTACTATTATGATAACTGTAGATGATTGGTGATTCCATGGTACAATTAAAGGCATAAGAATTTGCCTTAAGAACGTCATGGACAAACGGAGGCCTCACTACTCCATGGAATTCACAAAGCATGTTCGCATTTGAAGGCTTTCCTGGAAATGAATTATGATCCTCATTAAAAACGGTCCACAGATAATCACTGGAGCCATTAACAGATAAAGAGTCGAACATGGAGCAAAGACGACACGCGATTGTGTGTGATTACCCTCCACTATGACAAGCATAATGCTTGAAACCGTAACTTCCACTCATTTTTCCTTATATTCTAGCCTGGTCGACAAATAATCGCTAAAATTTAAATATAGCCGGCAATTAAGCTACAATTAAACATGCAATAATGTAATTCAGTTGCTTCACCGTTCTTTAAGATGGCAAATGGGTAAATAAATAGGAAGATACCCTTTCAATTTCTTTCACCCCTGTTCTCCTTCTTATTTCATGAGAAGCGGGTGAGCATCTTTCCTTACTATCCCTTCCCCACCAACGTTCTCCTCCATTACAAAAACCCCATAAAAACAAGACACTTCCCATTTCCTCAAAGAGGGGCAATAATACAATGATCACTTCCTTTTATACGAGACGTTTTACCTTCATGGAAAATAACACGTCTGTCTGCTCTTTTCTCGTAAAAACAAAGTAACGGAGGTCGTATACGCTGCATATCAAAGAAGAAAAAAATACTTAATACAACGCGGATAACAGAAAGAAGGTGCAGAGACAAACAAGGAGATAATCATCATGACATATGAAAATGCAGAGGGCTGCCAGAGCCATTTTGGAAAATTTAGAACAATTCACGCGGTAGGCAAGAAGTCTGCTTCTACAGAAAAACTTAACAAGAAATGAAAGCAAAGACAAATTACTCGACAATTAAATTATCTAAGGCAAATTCAGAGGTGTGCTGATATTTATCATTAATTTCTTACGGCCTGTTAGGATAGGGAGGTGAAAACAAACAGGAAAAACAGGAAATCGGCGGATTTTCAAGAAAATTAGAACGTTGCTTCGCGCAATAATAGGATTGGGATCTGCTGGTTTAGCAGGCGATGAAGATGAATAACACTTTTGGAGATAAATACCGGGCAAATTGTCAGAGAGAGAGAGAGAGAGAGAGAGAGAGAGTCGAAATCTTCTTATGGAAAGTTTTAGCTCCAACACAAATACATTTGCTCAGGGGCACAAATGCAAAAGTAGTTTATAGAATAACAAGATATAAGGACAATGTTTCCGAATATAAGATCGAAATGTAAAAAGGAGGATAAGCAAAGTAAACAAAGAAAGATGAAAAATGTCCTGATATCATTATTTTAACAAAATTTAAGCGCTAATCTCGCTCTGTCCTGGTATCAGGTCTCATATTCCTGAACTTGGCGGTTATAGAACCGAAAATGTAACACGATGTGACTTACACAGCAACGCTGCTAGATGGGAAGGCTTTCTGTGCTGCTACGGAAAGGGAACTGGAGAGAGAGAGAGAGAGAGAGAGAGGAGAGAGAGAGAGAGAGAGAGAGATATGGGTGGGGCGGGGGGGAGGTGCTACAAGAATGGATTCAGTGTTAGTATCTTCGGCATACGCGAAAATGCAAGAAAATTATTATATTTTCTGTTTTATTAAGAACAGCAGCTTAAAACCTCTAAAAACTTAGGAGCCGTTCATTTGTGTATCGAGCGTTGTGCGTTAGTGTTGAAGTATGCAAGCAAGCAAACACGCGAGTTTCTTGCCCCTTTAAAATAGGACGGCTGAAAGTAGCTCGCTAAAAATAACTTCAATGCACCTTTCCGTTAAAAATAGTCTACGAACCTAAATAAGGCTGCACAAAGGTCCAGTATCTCTCAGGTATGTCTGCGGTTATGAACAAGGATCCATAAAAGCTTAATTAAGAAGCATATTTCACGGCGTGCTTAACCAGTATTCGAGGACATAGCAATAGTCAAATTAATGCATCTGTTTTAGCCTTTCCCAAACACAACAAGTTACATTCCGTTTACATACAAGAAGAGAGGTTCCATTATTTGGCTAAATATAGAATGTTGGCCAAAGGACAAGCACTGGGACCTGTAAGGTCATTCAGCGCTGAAAGGGAAATTGAGAGTAAAAGGTCCGAAAGGTGTAACAGAAGGAAAACCTCGCAGTTGCACTATGAATCAATTGTTAGGAGAGTGTGCAAAGTAAGAAAGAAGAAAGAGAATATGAACAGTTAAAGGAAAGAAAGGGTTTGCAGCCAGGGGACGATGGCACGCTGCAAAGACCTTAAGTAATGCCTACGGTTCACCGCACGAAGTGCACTGACGGAACTAACCCCTTACGGAGGGTTCCATTTTATCCTCTATTTGAATCAATAAATAATTTAATTTGAAGCTGTCGAGAACACAGGAGTATGCAACAATCGAACCCGGGAAGACGATAAATGAACTCTGATGAAGACAGGAACCAGCCATTTATACCTTCATCACGAACCAATTATTAAGAGTAATTAATAGGACACTGTTGCTTTGCCCAAGCACTATTATAAAGCAATGCTTAGTCATATATATAAACATCTTAGAAATAATAAAATTAACAATCTTTTGTTGTTGAAAGAGAAATTATCGCTTTTATGATTTTTTAATGTTTATTTTTTGACCAACGTGTTAACAAGATTATCAAACATCATATACTTTAATAAAAACTAATTTACCACTAACATTTTCCTAGAAAAATCTTGAGTCAATGGAATTTTATCTGGAGCTAAAACTAAACTCATTTGAAATACATTAGAAGAATTCTTTTACCAATGATATTTCGCCATTGCACTTTAATCTCTCTGTTTCCATGATAAATACCTGGTTTTGGCTAGATACCCATCCTTAGTAAATAAAGGAAAGGGTGCTCTGACAAACACAGAAATACGGTTTTCCAACAGTACCAGATCATACTCTGCATTGATTGCATAAATGATTTTTTTCTAACCTATATCCAAAAAATAACAGAGGCCACAAAACTACATAGTATAGCACATACTCGTACATGTAAAGGACGCACGAAGCAGTCGCAGCACTCTCTCTCTCTCTCTCTCTCTCTCTCTCTCTCTCTCTCTCTCTCTCTCTCTCTCTCTCTCTGCAGACTAGTGACCAAAGAATACCGTAAAACTATAATCGAAAAATAAGGTGGGAAATAGATTTTTTTTAGTAGTTCTGACTAGTTCACATCGGCGACGATTTTTAAGAGTTAAATAATTGTCACTTCAATTAGCGTGTGACATTTTTTTGGCCATAAAATTGTCTACATAATATAGTTTCATTACACGGGTCATAAATTGTTAACAGCTTCAAATGCATTTTCACCGTACGTCCAATATTAAAAAAAATGAACAATGAGAAAATTACACATGTATTAATTGAATGTGACATATAACCAAATTCATTTACCGGTACAAAAACTGAATTGCACTGAACTGACAATTATTAACAATAATAATTCATTCTGAAGTAATAATTCATATATATATATATATATATATATATATATATATATATATATATATATATATATATATATAGTAAAGACTCAAAAAACTCTTGCCTCTGAAAACTCCTAATAGCATGACAAGAACGTCGAAAATCATCAAAAGAAGTGTATTTGGAGATTAAAGATGACTGATCACTATAAAGACCTGAGCACTTATTTATCAAAGATAATTTTCTCACTGAATGACTCCAGAGAGAGATTATCTCAATGGAAACGCGTGACTGGGAGATGAACAATTACATGCAATATCACGAAGCGAAACAGGTCCGTGCAAACGACATATAAGGGAAATGCATAACAGATAATTATCCGTTGGTCTTATGATAAGAGGATTGTGCTTTCTGCTCACGCCAAATGAAGGCCCAACGAAAACTACAGATCCAGAGGGGGGGCCGGTGGGGGGTTGATGGTTGGACTAAATTTAAGGGTTTGGCCTAACAGCGGCACAATTTCATGTAAACACCCGTTTATCTTGTAGGTGTGGAGTGAGGGGAAAATGTGAGGAAAGGAAGGAATAGGGGCGAATAGACGTATATCATGGCTATAGCACTCCGACTATTTTCCCTTGGTTACTTTCATTTTCAACCAATTGAAGGAGTATTGTAACTAACCACCAGGCATGCATGCACTAAGTCCTATTAGACCTTGATCTTAGACATTCACACGATCAGCTCTCATTTTTCAGTTTTATTCTATTCCTTAAATAATTAAGTGTATACATGAAATTTATATTATAATAGGTAGCTGAATAAAGAAATGAAGCTAACAAATTTCATTAAGAGATATGCAAAATAGTGGTGAATTACTGACCTAATATTAAGCATGCATAACTTCAAGTCCTTCATGGAATGATACAAAATAACCTCAAGGAAGAACATAACCACGTCGGGATGCATGGAAATGGAAAATCTTGCCAAAAAATACAGAGGTAATGAATGATTCTCTACCAAATGAATTCTTTGACGAGGAAAGTTCAGCAGAAAATGATATAGAGAAATGTGTAATTTTCTGATGAGTTATGAGAGAGAGAGAGAGAGAGAGGGGGGGGGGGGGTGCGGAAGCAATTTCGCACATTACGTTATGCCATCGAACCAAAACTATTAAGCAATAAATTATGTATTCCAGAAAGCTAGAATTTTCCATTCCAAAAATTCAAAACCGAAATTGATGTATATTAGTACTGATGACCCAACATTTATCAAAGGGGAATTTTAAAAATGAGAAAAATGGCCAAACACCTAAAATGTTTTCCGATCAGTCATTTAAATTCTCTGAACTGGAAAAAGCTGCGTCAGATGGAAAAAAATGATCACCAGGACCAAAATATAATTCGAACACACAAAACTAACAAATTTTGTGAGACGATTAAAGAAAATATAACCATAGAAATTATTTGTTATAACAGCAAATAATATATGTATATATATATATATAGCTATATATAATATATATATATATTATATATACTTATATATATATAGTTATAATAAATTTATATATTAAATTAATATATTTATATATATAGATATATATAATATCTATATATATTTATTTCATATATATATTTATATCTATATATATATATATATATTATATATATATATATATGTGTGTGTGTGTGTGTGTGTGTGTGTGTGTGTGTGTGTTTGCATATTTATATGTTTAAGTGTTCCCATTCGACTACAGATGTTTAAAGAGGATTTTCTTTTCATTTGGCACCAGGGAAATTCAGCTAGTATATATATATATATATATATATATATATATATATATATATATATATATATATATATATATAATATATAAACAATACGTTGCTTGGTTTTTCCAATCGCATTCATTCCTTGCGAAAGCTCTTATGAAAAAGCAACATAATCGCATGGGAAAAGAATAAACTGACGCCTTAAGCTAAAATGTCAAGCCTTGCTTTCAACTACAGGGCGCCTCACTAAGTAAAACTTGGACATGAATGTGCTATAAATGCCTTGAATAAATGTGCCGTATCTCGGAGACTTAAATCCAGAGGCGATTTTTGCAAAATATAACCGAGACGCAGTATGTTACTGAAGACATTATTCTAGGCATGTTAGAAATATGTAACTGATAACAAAAGACAAATAACAGAAAAATGAGACGAATAAAAAGTAACTTTGTGTAAAAAGATAAAGGAAAGAGTCCCACATCATAGCAAACACTGTAGTTCGATACAAAAATTGGGAAGGATCTGCTGCGCACACTCACGGGACACCTGGGGAGAAACACATCAGGATTTCAAGAAAATCCAGGAGGCGAGAATTGCATCAATTATGTTGCCTCAGCGCCTCCACTCAGCGGGACGTTTGTAGATTAGGGAGAGACGGAAAACGAGAAATAAAAGCCAAATTTAGTAGAAGAGCTGAAATTACGATGAAAATTTAGCGCGCAGACGCCCATGAAATACTATATATGTGATAGTATCAATGGCCATAACATATCTCAGGGGTTGGAAAGCATGTTTAGGGAGAGGATTTATAGCTTGAGAGAGAGAGAGAGAGAGAGAGAGAGAGAGAGAGAGAGAGAGAGAATGCCGCAGAACCCAGAACAAGCCTCGACACACCCACAGCATCAAAGCGCTTGTTCGGGAAGCAGCAAATAAAGAAGTGACGCACGAAAACTGAGCAATACGATTGTTCAAATCTATTTTACTGCAGTAAAAAAAGAACGAACCATTAAATCGCAAAATAAACTGTCCAGTGTCAGGCAGAGAAGGGCTTCTTTCATCATTTTTCAATCAAGCAAGTCAACTCGATGCTTAAATTCACTGGCGTGCCATGGTATATTTATATGGAGTTTTCATAGTTGCATTGCCAGTTTTGCTTGCATATAATATCAGTTTTGACCATGTCCATCCGTGCAATGACTCAAGTTGTATCAATATAAGGGTATTTAATGTGACCTTCGATACATAGCGTGTATGGACCAATTCAATATGATGGAATTTCAACCGATTTATCGCTTGATATCGATGGTAAAGTCCGTGTACATTACTGGTATCGAAAACGTGTCCGGAGAGAGATAGCCATAATTTCTGAATGTGCGGAGGTCGAAAGGACGGACAAAATAAACCCTTTTCCGGGAGACGTAAAGGAAAAAAGGAAGGCGAATCAAAGTCAATGAGGAATGAGTTCCATGGAGGAACCCCATCCGCCCTCCGACTGTTGAATATCTTGTTGGTGTTACACTTGAGCAACCTTTGAACATTACACTTATTCAGGGAAGGGACACTTCATACTGCCATTCTTCGGGTTCGTCGTAAAACCTCCCTCCACTGATATTGTTTTGAGATAAGCTGCTGGTTATGGTTATACGGCTTTTCTTTATAGGATGAGAGATGAACCACCTACCAGACGTAAAGAGACTTGGTAATAAACCGAGATTCAGAAAGGACATGAAAGAGGGGTCTGTAATTTTTCAAGCTGTTTTTTATCAGCAATGAAAGAGAGAGAGAGAGAGAGAGAGAGAGAGAGAGAGAGAGAGAGAGAGATGTAGCTACCTATCTAAACGCTAAGTCATAATATTCCTACTCCTTGACAATTCGGGACACTGGCCAAATCGATGTGATAGATAACGAGTAACGGGGTATATAAATGGAAGTCCATAGAGCACGTACTTCAGCACGCTCCAAATCTAAGAAAAGGGGGATGTTTGCACAGGCTCTCCTTTTACATTTTATATGATATTTATGGTGATCATGCATGTCTAATTCTTTAACAACATGCCGTAAAAAAAACCGTAAGAGGGAACCGTCATCAAAATATAAATTTTCGTTTGCTGTAATTTACATTTTTATCCATATTCGCACCGCTTACACTAACAAATAAAGTTCTGTCAACCAATAGAAAAAACATATTGAATAATAATTACATTCTCAAATTTCCATCGGACACTAGAAATAACACAGAGTGCTGGATGGATGGAAAAATTGGAGAGAAATATCAGGTGTCTTGTGGGACCGCAGAATCAACTTAGGGGTTAAAGGAAGGGTGTACAAGACAACTGTAGTGAGACCAGCTTTGACGTATGGAGCGGAAACATGGCCGGTAAGGAGAGTGCAAGAGAAGAAATTAGATGCGGTAGAAATGAAAATGTTCAAGTGGATGCGTGGAGTAACAAAAATAGACAGGATCAAAATTGCAAGAATAAGAGGAACTACTTAAGTCGTGGAACTATCAAAGAAGGCCCGGGAAAGAAGACTGCAGTGGTTTGGCCAAGTGACGAGAAGGTGGCGGAAGACCGAGGTGAAGGTGGATGGGCGTAGTCAGAAATGAGAGACAATCGTCAGCGGACGATGAATTTGACCGAGCCAGGGGGAGGAAAGCTGCCAGAAACATCGACCCCTCATAAAAGTGGGAAAAGATGCAGAGAGAGAGAGAGAGAGAGAGAGAGAGAGAGAGAGGAGAGAAGACGACTTGACAAGAGCGCATAAATTTTTCTCTCATGAATGAATGAAAGGTGTTTGTGCCATTTCCGACCTGGAGCTCGTAAAACAAACGAAACGGTCCCTTTGATTAACCGAATGTGCACATTGCCAGAAACTGATAGGCGACCAAGAGATTCCCTTTTGTCGATGTAATAGTCAAAGACATAATTGAGCCAAAATTCTTACCGACAAGCTACACATAAAATGTGTTATAAACATTACCGTGATCATCAATCCTACTCTTATTTCTTCTCTTTTTGTATGTACACCCAGCAACCAAGTAAAATCATATAACTAACCTATACGAGAAATGAAAAGAATTTTTTTTAGACTCATAGAATGATTGCATCAAACATATCATCTTGCCTGTATGGCGTTACAAGCAAACAGAAACACTCAGTTCTGATTGACTGACAAATGAATAAAACATTAATTACCTCAGACACAGAAGGAGACTATTTTCTTTCTCTCTTCGAAGCAACGGATGTTCTTTCTTCATTTCAGATACCTTGCATGCAGTAGTTCACTAAAACTGTCTGTGGCTGATTTGTGAAGAAATCCGAGCCGGATTGACTTCAACCGAGGAATAAAGGCGCGAGAAAAATGATCTATAACTCACACAGCTGCATGCAGGCACGAACACGCAACTAGTCCAGCAGAACCTAATCCACATCAGCGATTTTTTATTCCTAATGCTTCCTTATTTCTGTTATTATATGAATAGTGCCGGACGAATCACGTTAAGATGGTAAAAACTTAACGGATAAAAGCTATTATCCATAATTAGAGGTTTTCCTTATTATGAAAAATATGTATTATTACACAAACATCAACTAATGACAATTTGTACAAAGCATTAATTTATCATCAACAGGAATCATGAACTTTATAAATATACTTCAATATAATAATTTCAAAGGTAAAAGAGGATTATTTCAATTTGACACTAAGGAGTTAAAGCCTTGATCCCTTCAAATGTTCGCAAGTGGATAAGAAAATCATTGTTAAGCAAAACGTGTTTCTATCCAACTGACAAAACATCACACAGGCCAACTTTTTTATTGCTGTTATATGGCTCGATCATTATAACTCTTGAGAAATGTATTGGTAAACAATTCTGAATCTAAGGAAAAATAATTCATATGCAACATTTAAGCTACACAAGCTGAACTGGAAGCTCTTACAAAGTCTACAAAAACGGCAAAATATAACCGGCAAAAGAGATGTTTCATCTCCAATGCTCAAAACAGGAGAAAAATTAAAAGCATAAGAGATTATTTGTAAAAATTTACACTGGCTCATAGTTGATGGATGCAAAAATAGAATGAAAAACATCACAAACACGACCACTCCTGAATGACATCTTGATTAGCCTACCCATATCGTCAAAAATGACGGAAATATAAGACAGGGTTGCGATAGTAAGTCCTGACTCCTGAAAGTTTAGCGGCGGGTTCAGTCACGTGGTTCAGTGGTGACAGAGACTAGCCCATGCTAACCACTGAAATTCAGTTTATACATTCAGTGAAATGTATAAACAGAAGAAAAATAGTTTCTTAGTCCTATAGTTAGTGATATTACCGAAGACATTCATAGTTCTTGGGCCTGTAACAATGACCGTAAGAAAACTTACAACAGGAACGAGCACTTCATAACATAAGAACAAATCCGCTGAGTAGGAAAAACTGATCTATACCAGTTCTAGTAAAAAGTAATGAAAAAAACTAACAAACAAATATTTTCCAGTTAGCACTATTAAGCTCAAAAAAAGGAAAAAAACCTTCTGGCTACGAAAGGAGATATGAGAAATACCCATGACACAATCTTCTAAATTCATCAAAGGAAAATCCTGCTAGGACCATGAATATTTGCTGTATTATTCATATCTCATGTTAAAATCGTTAAATAGATGAAATAAAAAAAAATATCCATAAACAAACATATGCGGTCGCTATACACAATTATTTGATGTCGACAACACCGTATCAAAAGATAAGTTTTACAAAATCGTTCAGGGCACTAGATCCAGATTTGGGCCCACATTTAAACTTAATCAGTTGTTCATCTAAAAAGACAGACAGGGAAACGAGAAAAACAACTTAAATTAAAACCTTGAATAATATAAAGTTTAATTTTTTCTCAACAGATCATAGCAGGGGAGCGACGGCCGTGGGTGATAGGCCTAGGCTCTGGGACAACAACACTGTGAGGAGAGAGTAGTCTTGCTTAGTATAGGTTCTTCACATGAAGACAGTGCCAAAGTACAGTTTATTGCTTCCGGTGATTATAGTACCTTATCCGCCGCTCTACATGATGTTAACTCTTCAAAGCTACTCTGGGCATATGATTAGCATCCTTATGACTTGCATAACCAAGAAGAAAACACACATAACGAATGAAATCTCCAGTCTTGGGTTTCTCGGTGCACCTGGATATGGTATTTCCATAGGATTTCCATAAAATCTGCTTCGCAAAAGTAAAAAAAAAAAAAAAAAATACCAGAGAATCAAGAAAAATTGTTCAGAGGAGGTCAGAGGCATAATCAATATCATCTATTTTGTCCGGTTAGTTTCCTTTGGTAGAAAAATAAATCTGACTTTTCCATTTATCAAATTATTCTCAACTTCGTTAAAACATTCATCTAACCTTTAGACTTTCAATTCCGTTAGCAGTTACTAAAACAATTATTAAAACTTTTGCGTCACCTAGGGGTAGCATTTTCTTCGTCTTAATCAATAAAAACCGCATCCCACAAATATTAACCAAATTCAAATCGCATTACTGCTAAAATTGAGGTTATAATTGACAAATCTCAACTTTTCCGGATGAGCGGAAAAACTTTGAAAACCAGGTCAAGGACTGGACAGCTATTTCCATAATTCCGATACCACATTTATTTCCATTTCCTCAGAGGATGAAAATGCCTACGTTTGAAATGGCTGCAGTGATAGAAGTTATACACTTTGGTCCAAATTACCTCTACTCTTTTGTAATTACGGTCGGTTTCAGCATTCAACCTCTCACCTTTACGGCCATGTCAGTTTATCTTTTGCAAGTCTTCCCCGTCTCTCCTAAGTTACCCCGCCTCTGATTTTCTGGTATTTCATTTGCCTTTATTTGTATTCTTACATGGGATTCATTCATGCGCAATTTTGTTCATCAAATTTCAAAACCCCTTTATGGGCACCTGTTTAAGGCTACGCCTTTCCTTGTTTGTTTTAGAATCTCTGAATTTAGCTCGTTTGTTGATCGATTTGCCTCTCATATTGCATTCTTCGTCAACTGGATCTTTACAATAGGTCCGCTATTTAAGTCTACCTCCCAGTAAAGAGAATAGATAAATAACGCCAAAGAAGAATCCGATCAAACTACAAACTGTTGGGAAAGAATTTGAAGAAAGAATTTGGACTCAACCGTAAGAGCTTGAGAAGTTTAAAGGGCGCGTCTTTCAAACCCGGGATGGAAAGTTTCTGAAAATACCAGATCACGAATGTAATTAGTCAGCTTTGAGGGGAATCCAAGAGTATTACGGACGGATGATTATCAGCATAACCTGATGCATATATATGCAGTAAACATACACACACACACACACACACACACACATATATATATATATATATATATATATATATTATATATATATGTATGATATATATATATATATATACATACATATATTTTCGTTAAAGCAATTGCTTTAGTGGCATCAAAAAGTTTCTTGCAGGTATCTTATTGATGCCACTAAAGCAATTGCTTTTAACGAAAATTGTATTAGAGAAAAACTATGCCCTAAAAGTATATACATATATATATATATATATATATATATTTATATATATATATATATATATATATATATATATATATATATATATATATATCTAAAGAGGTGAAAAGAGGGGGAACGGCTAATAATATGTTTAAAGTGTTTTATATAATAATAAAGTCACATAGCTCTACTCGCCTAGAGACAAGGGGTGGTACGCTGCAAAGTTCACATGGGAGAGAAAGGTATTTGCTGAACAAGCAACTTGTCTCAGAGGTCGTTCCCCGTTTGCGAGGCATGTGCATTCGTTTGTACGCGTATTACAGGCCTACTGGTTCAGGGTACTTGTGGAAGACGCATTCTTTGTGCAAAAAAGAGAACAAGTGTGGTTGCTCCAAGTGTCGGGAGAAAACGCCCATCGAAAAGGTAAGACACGTTCTATAAAAACTTAGAAAAACTGTTACCTTTTGGAAAAGAGATAGAAGTGTGGAAATATTCTCTTTCCGTAAATACTTTGAAAAGAGTGACGTGGGGTGTCTATATAACTATTATCTTTATTACAGATGGGTCCGATTCCATGGTTGATTAGGAACGGGATTCTCTAACTGACGAATACTAGACAAGGTGATTTTTGGGGGTTTTGAGAGTGTAACCTTAGTCAGGACGGTAGAATGTTATCTTATTGGTTTATTTATGGGTAGATTTGGGTGTTTATGCCATTATGACTTGTTAATCATTTTGTTCTTTGTTATAACCAATTGCTTTGGGAAATGAATATTTTTTATATTTACGCAGTCTTAATAAGCCTCGTGACATCTTACAGACAGGGCACCGTTGGCAACAGGTAAGAGTTCCCAGTTTGTGTAGTTTAGGGAATAAGGGGGGGCTAACAGTGGTGGCCGCGGTAAAGGGCTTTTTATATATTTTTCAAGCTATAGGTACGCTCCGAAGGGGCTGGTGACCAGTTAGAAATAGGGGGTTTCGGTTTTTATTTTGATAGGAAAAGGGGTTATTAATCATGTCACAGGCAACTCAGGGTCATTACTGCTGATTCGACAGAGAGAAGCTGTTCCTCAGACAGTCTTCCTCTCCCAAGCCAAATCAGTTGATTTCTTGAGATTACGGAATAAAGGTGTTTAAAAAGAGAAAAAGGGGGGGGGGGGGGAGAAAAGTTTAGTTTTCGACATATTAAAGTGTTTCGCAGTTCGCGCATGTTTGCGGTGTATGTGAATTCGGTTTACGGTCATATGAAGACGTAAGTGTATTTTCGAGTTTTTTTTTCTCTTTCTTATTTTTTTTTCTCTTTTTATATTTTGTGGATTTTCTTTAACTTTTTGTTCTTGTTCATGTTCCTTGTGTTTGTGTGTGGCGAACTTGCCTGAGTGGGATTTTTGCGGCAAGTCGTGCCAGAGAGAAGAGAGGTAGAGAGAGAGAGAGAGAAGAGAGAAGGAGAGAGAGAGAGCGAGAGAGAGAGAGAGAGAGAGGGCGATGAGTTAGCTCGGAAACACCTTGCGTTCTTTTTCTTTTTCTATCCCTTCCTTGTTATTATTATTTTTTTATTGTCATTTTCGTGGGGTTGATTTTGTGATTGGGGACGGGGCACGCTTACCTTTTGTTATTTATTGTTGGGAAAATTTATTTTTCTTGATTGGGTTTAGTGTATATAAATACATTGATGTTATATATATATATATTATATATATATATATATATATATATATATATATATATATATATATACAGACACACATATAAACGTGTGGAATGTTACAGCAAATATAATTTGATATATCTGAGAAGGTAGTAAACGGTATGGGTCGAGTGTTTGCTGTGAGAAGGTTCAATAACAATTCTAATGGCAAATAGAATAAATCCATGCGGCCATCTAGACCTAGAACTTGACCTAGGACTTAATGTAGAGGACGCATGGTCCAGCCAAGGTCCGCATGCATTAATCTTTGGTTTAACATGAAATTCCTTTCAGTAATGAAGTTTAAGTATATGTTAGAGTATGCAGAAAAGTAAGTGACTATAGTAGATTCACATCAACCGTGCATTTGATGTCTAGGCCAGTCCCTTACGACGCTCCTGAATGGCTGTTGATAAGCCAATCACAGGGTTGGAAATTCTCAGTCTCTCTCGAGAGTTCACATGGGTAGGATCTATTTCCACCGCTCCTGAGGGATACCCTTTTCAAAAGCATCTCTCAGGAGGATGGAACATACATTTTGCCCATGTGAACTCTCGAGAGAGACTGAGAGTTTCCAGCCTTGCGATTGGCTTAACAACAGCCAATCAGGAGCGTCGTAAGGGATTGGCTTAGACATCAAAGGCATTGTTGATGTGAATCTACTATAGTAAGGACGGTGTAACTGGATAAGTCTGGCAAAGTACTGGTTCAGGCTGAGAGAGTGGGATAAATGATGTGGTCAAGAAGGTGCGTAACGTTGTTGATGTGCGCAGTGTTGAAGAAGAGCCTCTTCAGAGACTGCTGGGAAACAAAGCGTTTGCAGATTCACTATTACCTGTAAGCTGGTACTGTGGTAGCTATTAAACACAGGGGATATGATATTAATAGTTGTAACGAGAATAAAACTGGTCAAATCAAGCAGAAACTTGGTCGCAGTATATTGATAAAATCACTTACAATTAACACTTTGTTTAAAACAAAAACTGACTCCTCAACAATCGACTAAAAATCAGCATGTAATGGCGGAAGTGAATATAATTAAGGTATGATTAAAACCACAGCTGCTGTTGTTATTTGTGAACGTCATATAACGAAAGTTCAGTGATGCGTGACCAGATATTTACGATATCTCAAAGTTTTTCAGCAAAGCTAAAAAAATCAACATTCACACTTATTAAAATAAAGTGGCTTCACAAATAAACCAGTAAAGCAAACCTCTGAATAATCCTCAGATAAACCGGAATTTGCTCATTTTAACTTCCAAGGAATCCTCTTGCAGTATTTCAGACAAAATACTTCATATAATTACATGCTGATCATTCCTTATCTATCTGTCTCTGTCACAATGAACTTCTCACGTGGTCACTCTCTCCACGGGTGACCTTGACAATTACGTCAGCAACTTTCAGACCAGGAAGGACAAGGCAATGTCTGCTTAGAGCGCTTTGCTGAGATAGTTAATAGATTGACAAAGTTTCCTTAGATGGAAATACCATAGGATTGCAGTTAACTGCTCCTACGTACATTCAAAAGGAGAGAAAAGCGATGGTCAAGTCGTTTACCCGTCTTCGTTTTAATCATCTCCCAAATCTGAAAAGAAAGAGGGAGAGAGAGAGAGAGAGAGAGAGAGAGAGAGAGAGAGAGAGAGAGAGACTTGAACCCGGCTACCCGGAGTAAAACAACTGAACTTGAAAAGCCCACTCTGTATGTATTAAAACCATTTGAACCCGAGCATCAAGAAGAGCAACGAAACATAAGCCATACAGAATAAACAACGAAACGATAGACAAAACCCAATTCCTGCATTGTGGAAAAAGGTCCATCCAATCACGTGATGTGCTGTCAATGGCAAAGGCTTCCTCCATCATTTTTCAATCAATCGGCTCCAGTGGCATCATGTGAAAGAACAAAATGTTGGATGGGTTAAGGTATTTGTGACAGCTATTTTAAACTTCAATAACCATTTCTCTTATATAACAGACACTTTTGTACAGGTTCATTTTTCCATGGATTTAAAAGAAACACCAATATACCAGCCTTTAGTACTTTTTCAGCAATTTCGATATTTTTCCAATCCTATCACAAAACTAATACTTAACTGCTTCTGGCCCGAGGTAGCATATTTCATTTTCGATTCCAAATGATCGACTTTCAGTCGCTGATCTTAATACAAATTTTGAGCTTAACGTACACAGAACGCAGATGCCATGAAAACAATAGCAACCTATGACGAATAATGACCTTATATTAGAACAAAGAATAACTTTTTTTTAAGTATAACTCGAGTATTGTTAGTATTATTTCCACTATTATTCAAAATGAGATACAGTTCATTTGAAGTAAACTGGAATACCATCAGCTTTCAGAGCAAGCTTGTAAGGAATAGAACGCTCATGTATGAAAAAAGAGGTAATGTGTTATATAAACTCAGCCATGATTTAATTCCAACATAGCGTATATTAATAATGACCCTTTTTCCGCAGTATGTTGTCTTCCCAGAAGATCTATTTAAATTATTCTTGCTAATGTCGAAGCATACTGGATTTTTCTTTCCTTACTGTTGGAACAATACAAAATCACCCCATCGAAAAGGTAAACGGCTGAATAAAATGCATTTAGTTCGCAATCATATAAACAGCTGCTTCGCTTCCTTCTTGTTATTGCCGACATTCACAGCATAGGAATATACGTACAACGGTCACTACCATTGGTGATTGTGGACGGACCCTTTTGCCGCTTCGCTTAAAATACCTTTCACTTCTGCCTGGCACTCTCAAGGATCTCTGGCACGCTATCTACTCAGTGGGCCTTCGTCCGCATCGCCTCCGTCCTGAGAATGTCCCTTTTATTTACCCTTTTCACCTACCTGCCGTACTCCTTGTTCAGAATGACCAAACTATCTCAAAACTATAAGATCCATTCTTTTACCTAAGCTTACCTGTTCACCGTTCATCCAAATATCTCTATTTCTCAGTCACCCTTTTAATTTCTCTAAAGCCACACGTAGCTCTGAATCAAGGATATACATTATATACATTCACATTCAACACGAACATTTAACCTCCATAAATGATAACCGCTCAACGATCCCTACATACATCACCAACACCTTGGCTGTCACAGACTCTTCAAGTGTCTTCCTATCTTTCACATCATTCAACCATCATCCGTCGTACTGAATTGCCTCTATCTGACCCTTCGTATCTTTCAGCTCATAAGAGAGATAGACAGCCATAAGAACAAGCCACATCTTGTCCCACACCCACTTTCATATCATATCAGTCACTGTCCTTCACAAGTTCTAGCATAATGCTCTTAGCCTCTTACCCCTCCCGTTATTCCTTACCTCTTCAATCAGTATTCATTCACAGACCTTCCCAGTATACTAATTAATATAATTCCCCTTTAATCTTGCGTTTTCTAGCCTTTTATGTCTACTCAATGAAGCATTCCCCTAACACATTACTTCGGAACTTTTCGCTCATCAAATTCCTAAATAAGGACGATTTTCCCCATGGGTACTTCCCTCCTGGATGCTTTCACCTTCGGTCACTTGTTGCCAGTCTTTGAACGTATTCCCGTATCCCCGATTATTGTCGAAGGAATATATATATAAATAAAAATCCCGTTTCTCTGGTTTGGCATAATCAGGTGATCTCCAATAAAAATATCAAAAGCAAAAGGGGGTTGTTGCTGTTTCACACACTTTTGATTATAAAGTGCTCATCAGATTCTCTGATGATTTATATGAAATTGTTAAATCGTTATACAGCGCACCTTTCAAAAGAAAGGACTGCAGCGAATGTCGCAATATCCATGGGCGGAAAAAGATATCGACGAAAATACCTGAGCACCAGTAATTAAGGTTTTTCGTTTTTTTCTTTTTCTTTTCCTTCATCACTTACTTAAGTGCCATGCTGGGAATAATCAGGGTCGTTTCCAAAGCAAACATATCTCTCAGAACATTGTATTAACTTGCTCATAATTCACAGGGAGATGTGTTTCCAAATTAATAGTAGAGTAATATCACATGTTGACCGTCAGTCTTAGAAAAGTATTAACCTTTTTCCTTGTTAATGTCAAAGGGGAAGTTAGACAATTCTTTGACTTTGTAATTTTTCAATCCTCCAAAACAGACATGCCCTTCTCATATTACAGTGATGTACAAAAGAGTTATGTAATTCTCTTATTCATTAATGAATGCAATATCTAGAACACTCATGGAAAAGCACCATTAATGATCTACTGAGCATATCCGGATACTCTCTGATAAAAAGTTAAATTCTTCAACATATAAACCAGCAGATGTAAATTACAATTAATTAAGACAATAATTATTACTGCGTACCACTTCATCGGAATACTCCAGAACTACATTTTCTTAAAGGAACTGAAAGAAATCAGTAAGACATACAAATTTAATACGCATACGCAGAATAACTGAGGCAAATATTTCGAAAACAATTAGAAATACACCTCAAAATACTCTTCGAAACAAAGGATTATCAAGTGCGCCATAAAAATCGTGAATAAATGAATAATCTTTGGCCCCGTTAGACATCAAAATACGCGAATAAAAATCATTCCATTACCAGTAGGGGGACGCCAATTACATGCATTACAGGAAATGCATTTGAATTGTAATCTGACTGAGCTTGAATAGCTTGGGGAGAAAGCCTTCAGTTAGGGAATCCGCCAAAACAAATGGAAAAATCGAGCGCGTATTGTTAATAGCTGAGGCTATTGTTCTTTCATTGCACACTCTACTTACTCTTAATCATTCCGTCGCATGCTCGAAGTACCATATATACCCTTTCTTGTATTTCAATATTCTATTGTACGTCATTATTCTATCCATGCATGATTTATAATCGACTCATTTTCTGAGAAAAGATGGGAAATATGTGAGGATGGAAATGCAAAGGGAGAAGAAAGGAAGACCTAGAAGCAAAAGTGAATGGAGGGAGGAAGAAAATCTTGAAATGAAAGGTGCAGCAGAGGCACGAGGGAGAGGAACTGAGAATCCAAAGTATAACATGATAACGCGACTGCACACCTTTAACTTGGGAGAGGCACAAAGACAAAGAAAAGCCTCTTATCGGAAATTTATAAGTCGAAAAGCGGAGATTAAGGGGAAATTAGCAGCCACCAGAATTACACTTGTATGTAGGAGAGAGAGAGAGAGAGAGAGAGAGAGAGAGAGAGAGAGAGAGAAAGAGAGGAAGCAAAAACAGGTAATTGGGCGTTTCCAATTGAAAGTCACTCGAGCAAACTGGTTCCTGTTTCGCAAAAGCCTTCCGAAAAGAAACTAGTAAATAGCGTGTCGAAGAATCGACAGCTTTCCAGTTGCGGTAGAGTGAGGGTGTGTCTTAGGGCTCCGGAGAGCGCTGCCAGATGCACGATCCATGACTAACTTTAACCTTAAATAAAATATAAACTACTGAAGCTAGAGGGTTGCAATTTAGTATGCTTGAGCCTCTCCCATTCGACGTTTTCATTTGCTTACTAAATTATCACTTTCCTTTACGCACCAAACTTACACTGCATCAAGGGTAAAAACAAAATTAATTGAATAGCTATAGAAAATAAGACTGGAACTCTAGTACACATGAGATTCCATAGATTAAAGGTCTTGTGTAGTATTTATAACCTACGTATCTTTACTTTGTTTACGTGCTTACCATTTATAACAGTTCAGCGAATATATACTTATTCAGATCAAAATTAATTTCATTCACACAAGCAGCAGCATAATTCAGCTTTCAGCCCTCAAGCTTCTCACAGGCTTACACCCAATCAGAAACTTTCATTCTAAATTATTAATAATTTTGTTCAGCATAAACTAACTAGAATTTTTCAGTTTATCACTATACTTTGGTATGACTCAGTATTCATCTCCAATGAGCATACACGTCCCTATTAGTCGATCAGCCACAGATGCATAATTTTCAACGTCCAATTTTAACTTTTATAACAATCACATTCTAATTTCATCCTATTTCCCTTCAAAATGTAATTGTATCTTTGATATTTCTATGGATATTATTTTCAAACCTTCCAAAAGTAACGCTTTATCATTTACCACCTTGGCTTCTTTATAAAGGAATTAATAATGCCGTTGGTTTAACTAATATTCCAAGCTTTATACTCTTAGATTAAAAATATAATGGCAATAAATTACTTTGTGATATTCTAAAGCAAAATTAAATTGGCTGTCAGAAACAAATGAATTTCAAATCAAATCGCAAGGGCACAAGAAGAGAAACATAACTGGCAATGGCTATGGAAGCGAGTTATTTCCATGCATAGTAAATTTACATTTGACTGTCAACTGACAATGGGATACTCGGTGCAGTCGGCAATTAAAATACTTCGTTAAAATGCAAATCAAGGGAACATAATAGAATTTTTCTACCGAAGGAGAAGGAAAATGTTCCAGTATTGGCGTCAATGAAACCTTAGGCTTATCTCAGCAAAATGTCGAATATCCTTGTTACTCAATCAGTCAAAACTCTCTCTCTCTCTCTCTCTCTCTCTCTCTCTCAAAGTCTGAATAATGTCACGGTAACCCAAAGGTAGCTACAAGGAAAATAACACTTATATAGATTCACACGAAACAATTTTAATCCATCATTCCAAAGTTTATTGTGCATTCAACTTCATCACGCAGCTTTTACACCTTATTTTCCTTACATCACGATTTTGCCTTTTTATCCTCTTCCTCGTTCGCCAGTTATTCTAATAATCACAATCAGGTTGAATTAGAGAAGGGCACTGGGTCAGCAATTTCACTGTAAAGCACGTAATGATAAAATGAGAGTTAGCATTCTTTGGCACCACCCAGTTAAGAACAAAATGCGTAAAAATAAAACACATAGGCATACATATACATGCAGTTTATATGAAATAGGCATTGAGATATCTAATATGAAAGCTGTTATGAATATGTGGAGTCAGTTTTGTAGTGTTTTGCTTGGGGATTGGGGACAAAGCGGAATCAGGGATTCCTCACTTTTAAAGACGGCGCAATGTTCAGTCGTCCGCCGAAGAATGTAAACGCAGCTTGCACGGACGCACGTGTTTTTGTGTATGGGTGGAAGTGGAGGTGTCATGATACACATTCGATCTGGTTTTGTTCAGATCTCATGGGTGGGACTATTAATGGTACTTAAACGAGTGCGTGAGTGCCTGTTCCACGATTCGATATAGGAGATGAAGGCGCTTGGGCACTTGGGGCCATAAGATTAAGTGTGGCTGTGAAGGACCAATCCTGAGAGAAGGCCTTTTTATTGCTGAAAGGAAGGATCTGGAAATCCTTACAGGAAAGGTACTTGACGGGAACTATTACTTGTATATTTTTGATTGGGAGAATTAACGTCAGTAACTGTGACTGATGTTTATGTGTTGGAGAGAAAGGGATGTGGACCGTTTTTTCCAATCCCCAGTTTTATTTTGGTTTCCTATTTGAGTGTCATTTTCCATGATGGTGCATCATCTGAGTTGTTATCATGTTCTATGCTCGTGTAATAGTTACACACAGGTAGTGATACTTCATCAAAATAAAGAATTCTGCAGGGAAAAAAACAATAGATAATAGCGACGACCAAAATACAAAAATTGTATGAAAGCCACCACTAGTTACGACACTTCTGTACTAATGTCAAAAAAACGCGAGGACCATAATCATTAGCTTTAACACTGTTCATTGAAAAATGAAACAGTGAGCGTATATTGAACCCATAAAATTGACAAGGAAGCATATTTAACAGAAAAGGGACTCACCAACTTGTGATGTACTGACACAAAAATAAAGTAAGGTGCTAATGCATAGAACAAGTGACGCAAAGAAATTATGAAAAAAGATCGATGTTCAGGGCACAGGAAGATATAAAGAAGACTCGATCAAGCAGAAAGACTCGATCAAGCAGAATATTACCGTAAGAGAAAACTGACGCGGCAGCAATGACAATTTTATCCAAAAGCAGCGAAGAAGAGCGACGTCAAGGAATAATATCAAGCAACATACTGGACCGCAATGTTTGCTTCTGGGAAACGCGTCAGTGCAGATACTTCTGCACCAGTGATTTCTTTAATTCAAGATACGTAAGACCACGGGCAATGTGGCACAAGGAGGCAAACGGAATTTCTATCGTTACCAGATCATATTATTTGGCATTACGCTAATTCACAATACTCTCCTTGCAGTTCTGGGTATCTTGACATTCCAAATTTTATCCTGCAATTCTATGAAAAAAAAAAAATGTTATCGCAAAAGTATTCCCAAACATAATAGTAAACACCCAAGCCCGCGCCGCCCCACCCCCCAGGAAAAACTATTGCGCTGAAATCTTACAAGAGGAAACATGTTATTCTTATATAATGAGAAATTTTCTTACCCACTCTAGATCTGTAGCTGTAACAGTTTTACTCGTGTTCCAAAAATATATGTAATGAATTGCATCATCGCAAACATAAATCCCTTTTACTATACTCACCCCACCTTGTTTACTCTCCGTCCGCCACTCCCCTCTACAAGCTAGTTACATTAATGTTCCCACATTCATATAGACACCATGGAAAGAATGACACCGATCTTCTCCGAAAATATATCAAAGAGGTTAGAATTTCTTTTTCGTCCAGAAGGCTGAAGAGCAGAAGGAAGAGAAGAGGACAAACAGAAAGAAAGGAGATGCAGGGACGAGGTAAAAGAAGGGAAGAATAAACTATCAAAAAACATGACCAAACTGCTTATAGCCCAGTCGGGGGCATTAGTTAAGGTTCTTTGCCGCATGCCTTCGGCCCCTAGTTGCAACCCCTTTCGTTTCTTTTACTGGACGTCTTTTCATATTCTCTTCTTCCATCATACTTTCCACCCTGTCCTAACAATTGATTCATAGTGCAACTGCGAGATTTCCTCCTGTTACACCTTTCAAACTTTTCACTGTAAATTTTCGTTCAGCGTGAATGACCTCATAGGTCACAACTCTATATTCAGTTCAGTTTAAACTGCTTAATTCCTAGGGATTTTTGTAGATCCATTAGATGCTCTCTCTCTCTCTCTCTCTCTCTCTCTCTCTCTCTCTCTCTCTCTCTCTCTCTCTCTCTCTGTAAGCCATGCTATAGCCGTAGAACGAAATTAATCAAGAGACGTATAGTGTTTATACACCCAGCCAAATTTGGCAGTGGTCGATTAATCTTTATCCTTTTATCCAAACCTGTTTTATTCAAAACCCCATCAGGTGGGACGGGAGTAATGGGAAGTTAAGCATGTCCATGATCTGCTTTACTACTCTCCGATTTACATTGTCAAGAGTGTATACACATATCTCCTTTAAGTTCAAATTCCTCATACGATACTACTCACTTCACTGCCCACCTGGCCAGGTCAATTTGCAAATATGCTCTGTGTGTGTACGAGAGAGAGAGAGAGAGAGAGAGAGGACCAAGTATGCACGCACGTCTCCTTTCTCCTTTAAGTTCAAATTTCTCACGCGATACGACTCACTCTATCGCCCATATGGCTAGTGTAGTTTGCCTATATGTTGTGTGTGTGTGTGGTGAGAGAGAGAGAGATAGAGAGAGAGAGAGAGAGAGGAGAGAGCGAGAGAGAGAGAGAGAGAGAGAGAGAGAGTGTGTGTGCGTCGTGCAAATATTGGGTCCGTTTTCTACCTGACAATCCTTCACGACGTTCAGGATTGGCGGCCGAGGCTGCGGTTCCCCTATTTTTGTAAATGCACTGGAGAAAAATTCTTGACATCGAACTCGTTTACACCTCGTATATTAACGGAACTGTCATTTTAGTAAAAGAAGATTAATTTCGAATGAAATAACCAATGTAGAGAAATTAAGTGGTAATACGAGGTGACGAGAGACTAAGTGAGAGTGCGCTCCCTGGGGCACTACGAGAAGCAACAGACAAGTCTCGTACTTTAGACTTTGCTCGTACCCATCTCGCTTTCTTCCGCTAAGAACCCGCGCAATGTTCATATGTAATCCCTTCGTGGTTATTCAGATATAGCGTTAATATGAACTAACTTTTTGGGTCGATGTCGTGAGTTTTTTTCAGGTTGTGAAATTTTTGTGTACTTTGTTGTCGACCTCGCGGTCCGTAAAGTCAGAAGTTCTTCTTTGATTTAATGTTTTTTTTTCTTTATTTAAAGTTTAATTTTATAATAACACTGAAAAACTCAACAGAATCTTGCTAGACCTTCTTTAAATCAATGACGGTCGTTGGTGTTGCCCTTCATGCCAGATTATTCAAGTCTAACTCCATCCTTGTGACTATGAACTACCGCGTCGGAGGCTAAAATTTCCGACAGAGAGAGACTAACATTTCCTCCATATTCTTCGATTTATTACCTTACTAGTCCCGTGTATGACCAAGAAACAATAGTTGGATATTCATAATTACTGAACCTACCTGGGCATCGATATCGATAACCAAGAATTTAGGTAAACAGTAAGCCTAAACGTAACATGTTAGTTGGGTGGACGACTACCCCACCTTACAAAAATAAATTGCCTAACCACTAAATTAACATCGCACAAAAGGTACTGTAAACCCTGTATTACCCTCACATACATATTATCTATCTATATATATATATATAGTAATACTAATATAAAAAAAATTGATAAGCGGGGTATTTGCAAATGTGGGAAGCAGGAGGGCAACACTATACAATAACCGCCTTGATGGCAGATATTCCGCTTCATATTATCTGTCTACAGAAGGAATTTCGAGAACTGACCTATTATTCTTTGGTATTCCAACTATTCAAGAGAGGTACACTAAACGATTAGCGGTAATGTTAGAAAAACCAAGTAGTGGTGGTTGGAAGGAACAGCTAAGTGCAGAGCCAGCTTTGGATTATAATTAGCCCATGGAATATGCAGCCACAATCACAAAGACAACAAGGAGGTGACTTGCTAATCAATTTGTGACAATGTCCAATCGGTCGTACAATGCTATCCGACAAGAAACATTTGAAACAGTAAAAAACGTTCTTCGAAAAAGGATGGATCAAGTAATAACAGAATCTTCTTCAGACAATGAACGAGATGGATGATCCAGTTAAACTGATTGATGATTGTATTGACCTCCTCATACAGAATCCACAGTTAAACGATCAATTAGTAGATCTGAGAACAAGATTCAAGCAGATTGCTGAAAATGCAGAATGCAATCCAGAATCTTCACTGACGCCACTTTTCAATTTTGTCTTAACAACAGTACCTCAATCCACAGTCGTAGAAAGAGCAGTTTCTCAATACTGTTTTTCGCAGTGACAAAAGGCTTCCCATATCTCTACAAAGTGCGAACAACAGATTACTCTTTGCCTTGAATGGGCCTGGTCTGTACAGGGCATTTTGATCCCACTACAGCAGTAGCAAAATTTCTGCAAGTAAGGCATCATAGATACAAGGAGCCACAGAAGTCAACATATAGAAGCGATCCATTGTGAAAAAATTCTTCTGCAGAGGCAGTGAAATATCTGAGTAAAATCCTGATATAAAAAGTGTTTTATTAAGTAACATTTCCATAATGTATGAACAATTATTGATAAATTATACATAAAGCTGAAACAAGTATAATATACACGTAACATATTTTATATGCGATGAATAACTAAGTAAAAAAAAAAAAAAATGCCGGCGCCTGCCAACTTAATTCTTAGGTTTAGCTCTGGTAAACAGGATTAATAGCAACAATAAGACATTCTCGACGATTTACGATAAAAAACCTTTTAGGTTAATAATTTCCTTCAAAATACAAGGAACTGGTAAATTCTCGACAGAAATGTCTCTCCTGTGCCGGTTTTCTCAAGGTTTCTCAGTGTTAGCTAATATTTTCCTCCGCGACTACTCCTTCTCGCCTGCATCCTGCAGTCCACCCTGGATATTCATGCACTAGTTTTCTTCTCATATATTGATCGGTGGGTTACACCCGTAGTTACCTCCTTTTCCTTTCATTTGCTACTCTGGCATTCTACTTACTTTCTCTTGTCCCACTATCATATCTGTGTC
This sequence comes from Macrobrachium nipponense, assembly GCF_015104395.2. Lineage (NCBI taxonomy): Eukaryota > Metazoa > Arthropoda > Malacostraca > Decapoda > Palaemonidae > Macrobrachium > Macrobrachium nipponense. Next base: position 55,224,295 of record NC_087202.1, on the reverse strand, counting down.
ATGCCGTTTCGGGGTTTAAATTGCCTGTCGTGTTTCTCTCATTCTTTCCTCAAATTCCCACTAGAATAAAGCTATCGCTCGAACCAATTGTATCTAAATGCCTTAACCTAAGAACAATTCAAGGCACATCTCCAGTAACACTCCAAAGGATTCTTTATGTTCACATTAATTCATTCGGGTTTTGACCTACTAACGATTAGTTTTATTTAACAATGGTCTTCCACCAAACTATCTAGTAACAGCTGCATATTCTTCGCACCCCTGTATACCGATACTTTGTCATCTGCATGCGCCCAATCCAGAAGCATTCTATTCCCTTTAATCAGCACGTTTGTCTCAGAAAGAGCATTCAGCACAATAAAATGTATAGCCTATGGGAAATGGCAGTGGTTATAGAACCCAATCTTTAAAGATATGTTACTCTTCTTTTCATCAACTAAAACTTCACAATAATTGTCGTTTTGTAAGTAAAAAACCTCTGATGAATAAAAAAAAATAAGTCAAGATAGGCCTTAATTTATTGATTTATGAAAATTACTAGTCTGTCAAGAAAGGAATGGGGCACTCTAGGCTATCCAGTGCCCATGATAGTGAAAAAAGGGAGTTGGATAGATAGCGCTGCAGGGTAAGGAGATGCAGCTATATAATACAAGAGAGGGAGTACAAAGACATCCGGGTGGAACCGGGAGAAAACCCCTCAGGTGCACTAAATAAGCAGCCGTTACGAGTATAGGACAGCAAGACTGAAGAAAAGCATTGGGAATGGAGGTAAGACGAAATGTTTAAAAGTAGATGCAGCTAAGGTTTGAAGGGTCGCTGCAAACACTCCACTGACGGCTCTAACCTCTTAAGTACATCTTAGTTTAACTAGACCACTGAGCTGATTATCAGCTCTCCTAGGGCTGGCCCGAAGGATTAGATATTTTTACGAGGCTAGGAACCAATTGGTTACCTAGCAACGGGACCTACAGCTTATTGTGGGATTCGAACCACATTATATAGAGAAAATAATTTCTATCACCAGAAATAAATTCCTCGATTCCACGTTGGCAGAGCCGAGAATCGAACTTCGGACCACCGAAATGGTAGGCGAGCGCAAAAACCACTCGTCCAACGAGGAACTGCTAACTCACCAAGACGGATATTTTTAATGCATTAGGAGATTCGCTAAAGAATGCTTTTCCAGAATGTTTTTTAGTCTTAATTTTACTATCTGCAGCTTTCCCAACAAAATACAGTTTCTGATAATATTTAGTTACTCTCCTGAATTTACATTCAGGTGCTCTGTTCTAAGGTCTGAAAGCCTTTCATCTTCCCTACCACCCATCCCACTTCTTAATTTGGTTTGTTTACTTTTGTTAATCACATTCCGAGTCTCCACAGGCATCAATTTATTTTCCTAAACCTTAGCCTACTTCTGGAAGCATCCCTTACAGATACATGTAGATTTTTCGGTGCATCCTTCACCAATAAATGAATACTACCTTCTTCTTTCCTCAAAGTGTTTGCAAAGCATTAAATCAGTTCTTGCATTTCAGACTAAATTTATTCATTATCCACACATCAGTTTTTAAAGCCTCGGTACCACAACTGTGTGGGACAGTAATTTTGGGGGGAACTACTTCTCAATTCTAACATTGACTATAGAACGTTGATAATTACTACCTACATTTGTACCTCTCCTAAAACAGCCATTAAGCACAAAGATTTTGTGTCTCTCCTAAGAGGAAAATACTCTGACTGTGGAACGACCATTTTTGTGAACTAAATTTAAATATATTTTCTTTCTCGTTAATCCTCCAATACCATTCCTGATGATACTGTCCTCAACACCTTCAAATATTCGCTGCATTCGGTCGTTGCATATAAAACCAACTTGTCTATCCTCTGGGGTGTCATAATAGTCATTGCCTTTTCTTTGTCAGAAGCCCTGCCAATCCATCATCAAAATCCATTTTTCCACTTCATTTAATTTCTCTTCAAAATAGCAGACATATTCAGTTTAAAGCGTAGAAACCCTTCCACGAGTCATCAGCTTAATGGTTAATTCAGTCTATTTTCAGAGTATCGTCAAAATTTGTACACACTAGCATCAGAAGACCCCATAAGGTTCCTGACACAAAAAGAATTTATCCTCGAAGCATTGCCGTTTCATTATGAAATCCTCCTTTTACATCGAGGAGAAGCCGAGGAAAGTCATATCGCCATCCGACTCAACTGACTCCCACCACCTGTCGATGTTTATCTAAAAATCCATCCATGTGCCGGAGTACGGCAAACGTTGACCTTCCCAATCAAATTCATTTACCTTGGCATACCTACCCACTGCTGCCGGAGGCGTTGCCTAATTTCACCATCTACAGCGGGTCGTGGAATTGCACATCCCACCTGCTATTCTATAAAACTCTTTACAAATTTTTATTCGAAGTTTTGCGAGACGTAAATATGCTAACATTCACTCGGTCAAGAAAAATATATTCTCTGTGTAAGAGAGTCAGTGTGAACAGAAATGTAATCATATTTTAAAGGACTAAAATTCCTCTTCCGATTTCAACTGACACTTGGATTCATTAGAGTTAAGGTAGCTTCATATAGCAAAAGAAGATTTAACCAAAATTCTCACATGCGTATATAGCACTATACACACACACACACCCATATATAATTATATATATATATATATATATATATATATATATATATATATATATATATATTATTATAATAAATATAAATAAATAAAACATAAAATATATACTATATATATATAAAGGTATAATAAAATAAAAATACATAAATAAATAAGAAAATATAATATGTTATATATATATATATAATAATAATAAAAATTATAATAAATATATAAAATTTATATATTATATATATATAGATATAATATATATATATATATATAATATATATATAGATACCAGCTTACCAACCTGGTGCTGCCAGGGAAATCTCTGTTTATAACCAATAAACTCCGTCTCTCATTCCTGTTAAGATAGTTGCTTCTCACCCCACTTCCTATTGAGGCTGAACTTGGACTTAGAGGGCTTCAGGAGTGTCATTATTCATCCCAGCAGCCTCGAAAACTATGGATTAAACACTATCTGTTGTTTTCAATTAGTTTTACATGTCACCCCTTCCCATCCCCTTCTCAGCCAACCCCTCTTACTATTAGGGGTGAACTTGGATTATATGTCCCTCCATCGATCAACTTACGACGTGCTGATTTAAAATATGTTTCAGATGACTATAAGAATTTCTAAATTCATAAGAAACACAATGCGTCCACACAAATAAAACTAAAAATATGAGTTTTTTGAGGACAAGTTTATTACGATAACAAAATAACAACAATATAAAGAAATAGGGTGATACTTTAGTAGGTGGTCTACCTGCGTGTTTCTACATTGTTTCGCCGTGTTTAGTACTAGCCCGGCGGGGGTCAAATGTCCCTAAGTGCATTTTACCACATTTGATCCCCGAGGCTGGCATAAGGCCAGCTTAATCTCAAACAACAACAACCCATGGTGCTACTTTAGGGGCATTTGACCCCCGACGGGGGAAGTGTAGAAATACGCAGGTTGACTGCCTACTTGAGTAGCACCGAAATAGTCCCCTAAGCTAATTTCTTCAAGAAATTCGGTAATTTTTTTAAGCATTCAAAGTAAGTTCAGAATTGGTATCTATTTCACTATTTTCGAGCTTATCTGAAAACCAATACTTGAAAAAATGTTTCATGTTATATCAGCCATGCCACTTGATGTGCACAATGCCGCGCTCTAGTACGACCCGTTTCTCTCCATCGCACGCTAACCCAATTGAAGTTATTTTCTCGTTATTAATACCGTCCTAAATCCCAAATAAACGAACTAATTATCAATTTCCCTAACTATCGTTCAACATACTGCGCGATCTTCCCGCATCATTAAGAGGACGGGTAAAACTTGTTTTACTGTTTACCTCTTATGGTCAGGTGCCTCTTAATATTTTTAAATTGGCGCGTTTTCATACATTAATGTGTCAAATTATTCCTGGTATTTGTGAGGATTTAAGTAGATTTTTTGGTGCCATTCGTGATGGCGTTAAGTTTTGAGGTTCTACCAACTAGTTCACACTTCAACTTTTCCAAATAAAAGTAATACCTAATTAAAAGTCAGGTAAGAATAAAAGGAATAAGGGTAGCACCCCACCCATAACCATACACTGCGATGTTAAATAACAATATTGCCCCAATACAATGAAACCTAAACCTTAATTGCATGCTTCGCATATATGAGGATTTTTTTTTTCTAAAATTTCATAGAATAAATCAGAGGTAGGTACATACTGTATGCTTCAGTATGGCTTTGAACAATACTGAAATTTCGTCACTTCACCGCTGACGTCTACACTAGGATATTAACCTAACAGCTAATGGCGAAAAATATGCTACGTTTGATGACAACTGCTATTAAAATTGCATTATTTTTACATGCACTCGTATCCACGAACAAAACACTAAGCCTACTTATTCCTGCCTTTTCACACAAAACATCTCCCCCTGAGCCTGTCCTCATTCCCTGCCCAACGAAAGAGAAATAATTTCGTCGTGCCCACTTGCCTCTGTACTTCGTTCCTTAAACACTGCTGTTCAGGCAGTAGGACTATCTTCATTCATCGTCATTAATGTCATAGGTAAAAAATACTAATACTCCAGCATTTATGTCAGGGTACATTTACCATATACCAGGTTATTTCGTGAATAAGATAGGCGTAATTACCATACCTAAATAAATAAATAAATAAATAAATACAACGAAAAACGAATGGTTTAACCAGCCGTTAACATGTGATCATTATGATAATAAAGATAAATAAAGCTTGCCACTTACCATGTCTTGTTGGTTTCTTTGGCTGCACACGATGTAATAATGTAGCCCAGGACTACACACACTGGACATTTCATCCCTTTACAATGCTTTGGGTGCATTTTCATTTCATTGGTAGTGTAAATTCATTTCACGCTCTGTCTCGTCAGAGCATTTGCTGTTGCAGATTTAATGTGTGCAAAGGTACCTAACGCCGCGAAGCCGGCCGCCTGGTAATTTCTAAATGGGACCTCTCACAACACAACCCAAAATCTCATAGTCAAGCACTAGAGACGCTGTCTTAGAAAGCAGACAACGCAACTGTTCTGGGTGTGGTCATTTTGGGAAATACATCTACAGGCCGACGGCCGTTTTCATTTCGTATGAGGTAACTTTCAAAGAAAACGAAATGTTGGGTTCTTAACGATAACATTGCAAGTTTTGCTAAAAGATTGAGTGGCCTTTGTCTTTCTTTGGTTGGTGACGTAATTTTTTTAACTAATCGGCACTGCAGTAAATTAAAATTCGGAAGTTTTAAGCACAAGGCACATCATACTGTGCGAAATAGAGATAATATATCCTGATTATTATACAAAATACGTCATGATTTTTATACAAATTACAGTATAACTCTACTGTAAGTTATGCATATGCATACTATCAGACTACATGGCATATAAGCTTCCATTATTAATTGACAATTCTTTATATGAATTATCCCTCGAAGAGCTTTCCTCATGTAGTATACAAACTTAAGAATAGTATTTTGTTGTACGAAATTCATATTCCAAAGTATTTAATAAAATTATAATACACATTGCCTTGATGTCTCTACCGCTCAAAGAGGCCATAAATAGATGACTAAATAGGCGAATCATTATAATGAGACGATGCTTGCTTCACCTGGTATGCAATAAAGACTCATATTGATGATTAGAAATGAATCAGATAAACTCATTTTCAACTCGAATATTAAGATGGACATTGACAGACTTCTACGTACAAATGTTCAGTCACTAGACAGAAGATGCTACTTACTTGAATGTCTTTGATAAAGAAAGTGAAACGCCTAACTATTTGAGTCAGAAGAGGCAGTGTTCTCAAATCGTCCGAAAGTACCTAAATGGCTGCGTACTTCTCCGTATACCTGGAATGTACGTATCCAGTTGCCGTTAACCTTGTCTTTTCATACTAATGTTCTTCACAATGCATAAATTACATTTACTTCAAAGTACGAAAAAAAAGGCAAATAGGTCAGAAGCTAGTTTCAAGGCCTGCAGTTTTCATTTTCTGTTCGCAATGCAGGCGTGTTGGTTTTATATTCCCGTAGAATTTTAAAATAACAATGCAATGCTTAAGCTTCAACTAGCATTTCTGAAGTGCAAACGATCTAGCTTTGCAGTCGTCTTTTGATTGTACAACTTACAATGAAGACAATCCTGAACTCAGACCAAGAGGTAGACGTTCTCACCAGCCTGGTGCCACTTGTAATGAAAGGGTATTTGTGATATGCAGGTTTATTTTATAAGATTTCTTTTGTGCATTTATTTACATCATAATTTATACAATGACTTCAGGTGTGCATGAACACTTTTAATTCAAAATGTACATTGAAACAAAAACATACTGTATATTCTATCACTTGAACTTTTATTGGAGTGACTTCGTCTTCGATAAGAAACGTTCAAACTGAACTATATTCTTCTTCCATGTAAATATACATTCACACAATAGTTAACACACAGAAGACAAATAAATGCTCAACATGAATGTATATATTGGTTGTTTCCTCACTACATATACACACATAGGTTATATAAGTAAATTATTTGGCATCCAAATCAAGAGATGGCTGCACTAGGATCCATCATCTCGTATATGAGAGACCATTGATGAGCCACAACGACAGGACCTTCATGAAAGCTCCAAGCAACACTGCAGGAGCCGCTGCAGTGGCTCTCGTTGCCCCGTTCTTCTTGCTGTTGCTGTTGCTGTTGTTGTTTGTGGCAGAAGAGGATGCTGGTGATGATGACGATGATGACGATGATGATGATGATGATGATGATGATGAGGATGATGAAGACGATGAAGATGATGATGATGCAGAGGCTGATGAGACTTCCTTCTCCGTATTTGTCTCTTGTTGAAGGCCAGCTGGATTCTCCCCTGTCATTGACAGATAAGCTTGTTATACATAATTTCCTAATTCCCACAGAATATATACCAGCAAGTCAATGACCTTAAATTTTTTATTTTATTTTAATATAAAACCACAAATCGAAAATATAGTTACAAATGAAAATCAGTTAAACTGTCAGTTGAGAAAATTCTAGATAATTCAAAACTTTTGGAAAAATATTAATTAAGATTAACATTATATTCGCGAGAATACTAGCAATATATCAATATACAAGTACTTTGATAACATTCAATATAGTTAATTGTTTGCGTTAAATATTAATATGTTTAAACAACAAATTCCTAATCAAATTTCATAATTGAGGCAGCAATACTACTGAAATCTTTAATCTTCCTCACCGAAGATTAATATATATATATATATATATATATATATATATATATATATATATATATATATATATATATATATATATATAAATATAATATAAAACAAAAGTAGCCCATGAAAACGCAAAACTATAGGATGTAAGTGCTATATTTCAGAGACGGCTGTCTCTCTCTTCAGGTAGGTAATGATTCATTACCTACCTGAAGAGAAAGACACCAGTCTCTGAAATATAGCACTTACATTCTATATTTTGGCGTTTTTGTGGCCTCCTTTTATTAGACGGAATTCTGTTGTAACAGAACATCTTACAGTCCATATTTATATATATATATATATATATATATATATATATATGTATATATATATATTATATAATATATAATATATATTATATATATATATATATATAGATATATATATATACATATATATATATATATTTATATATTAATAGACAGCAGCTAGACAGAATGAGAGGGGCTTACTCTGGACGACGGTCACCAAAACGGATGCAGGAGAAGCATTTGAGGGGAAGCACGTGTAGTTACCTTCATCCTCCCGGGACACAGAAGCGACATAAAGCTTAGAGAATTTTTTCGTGTTTTCCACTGTAACGCCTCGCTCCCTGTGGAAGCACGTCAGTAATTTTGAGTAAATAACTCAATAAAGCTATGTCAGGTTTTTTCTGGGGACCCAAGATATATTACATTCCACTGTGAGCTAGATGAACGGATACATGGAATTCTACAGTTCACAAAATCCTTATTCAGTAGAATTCTAATTTGCTACCAAAGGACAGATTTTTTTTTTTTTTTTTTTTTGCAAAACAGGGAAGGAAACCCAGAGCTGATTAAAAGAGTATTTTAATAAGTTGTTCTATGGGAATGTTTATTAAGATAAATATATCATATTCTTTAATCTTCTTCATTTGTTGAGTTAAAATAAATGTGTTAAATGAGTTCGTTTTTTTATACGAAACCTTCTGAATAGTTGAACCAAATTATTTTTCTTCCAAACATTCACACACAAGGGAATGTTTGCATGTCCGCCATTAATGTAACTGGAAAAGAAGCCCACAAAATTAGTGTATAACGTGTTTACTTACAAGTATTTACACTTGAGTAAAATAAAATGTAACTACTTATAAGTAAACACGTTATACACAGTAATTTTGTGGGTATCTTTCTCAATCTTCAAACGAAAACTGAAAGAAGTTTTTGTTTGATTCATTAATGTAATTATTAGCTGTTTTCTCACTACATAAACAAACATATGTTATCATTTAGCATCGCAACCAAGCGATGAAGCTCTAGTGTCCATTACCTCCTCAACAAAGGAGTATCTATAATAGTGGGAATATTATAAAAGCAATCACGATCCCGTCTTGACGTAGAACAAATAAGAGGCGTGGCTCTATTTACACCAAAACCAGAAAAGGCCGGATAAAGACTTACTTATCGTAATTGATCATGCGATCTCCTCTGTACCAAAAGACGAAGGTCGGTGGCTCTGTGGCTCCTTTGAGAAGACAAACCAGCATGAGGGAAGAGCCGCTATGGATGAAGCGCTCTGTCCCTCCGATGATCTCAGCGTGTGCCTCTGCAATGGAAGGATTCTCTCAGTGGCATATAATTCCCATCGAGACATGGAATATCCTCTTGTTGAATCGTGACACGTCATTAAATATCTCTCTGATATAAAAATAATTTTTAAAAATGTACTGAAAAATATACTAAGTAACTTTACATCAATCATGTCGAAGACAAAAAACCAGGGTAGATCCGAGAGAACTTGTGAGTAGTTCTCTTACATGCTTTCATAAAATGGTAAGAAAATACATGAAATAAAGCATACAAATAAACACAAACGCTCACGGTGTAAACATCTGATTTCTCAATTGGAAGTTCGAAGCAATCCTACGAAAATCCCTTTAAAGGGTTTTTTTTTATGAGTTGCAATGTTTAGTTTGCTCTTCCCATCATTGCACGGAGCCCCAACAGACTGAAATCACGTGACATATATTTTTGGCAATTTTAACATTGCTGGCCCAATAAATGCCGCTACTGATTTTATCTGCTGCTATTGCCGATCTTTTTGTCGACACTTTCAAGCTTCTATATTAGGACCCCAGTCTACATAAACTTCTTCTATAGGCGATGGATGCTATTCTTTAACGGTCTCTGGAGGCCACTGGATCCTAGGCCTCCCATTACAGTTGCCTTTTTCCTGACAGTTTTACGTTCTATTTAGGTCTTTACTCAACCTCCCCTGACTCTTTGGGCACTGACATCTTCCCATCCCCATTATTTCCCTCTCGATCGTGCTAAAGGTCATTGCGCACTTAGTCTGCTGTTCAGATCTTCGTCTCCAATTGATCTTACACGGACTAATGTCTCTCATAACCGCAAAAGGAATGTTGGCTCTGATACTTTTGCCATCTGGTGACCAATGTGTAAAGATTATCTCTGTGAGACGTTCCAAATAAGATGTCCTGTTTACTACTGTCCATTCCATGCCTACTACTTCCTGTTTTTCGTTTCTGGTCGTCCCTTGCCTCCCGTTCACGTCATCGTTACAAAAGCTTTCCTACCTCATCACGTAATTCTACGCAAACAATTTTACTATCGATATCCCTTTGTTCGTACACATGATTATATATGACTGAATATTACGTTGGTTTTCAAATACCATAAACACCACTCGGAGCGAGCGCCATGCATGTAAATAAATCAAAATATGCTAAACGTAAACAAATCTTCTAGATATACGTGTACGTAGAGAGAAAGTACAGGTAGTAATTTGTTCCTATACCCCGAAGGCCTAATTCTACTTCACAGCTGTGAAAAGTGCCATGATCAAATAAAAAATACGATATATATCCATAATAAAATTTGAAGCGCAGTCTGCCTTCACAAAGGATTCATTTGCATCAGTTTTGCATTGTATGAATACATATCAATGCCCCGGCGTATTTGAAGCTTTCGGTCCATCAATTGCCATTTCCTGGATAGTGAAATGGCAACATGCTTAAAAAGCACATGACCAAAAACTGAGTAATTCTCTTTCAGAGGCTCCTTCTTTCCAACATTAAATTTGTTTTCTCTTCCGATTTGGGAAAAAGCTTTGTGAAACCGACTTTAGTACCTTTGTGACATGAGCTTCTATTTATAATGGAGATAAGTATTAACTGATAAAGTAATAAACAAACTTTTCCAAGGCTGCATTTTTTTTAGCTAAGATTTGTATGGCAGTATATGCGTCTGTATGTGGCCACTCATTCCTATTTCAAGTACGAACACAAAAAATACCTTATAAAATTTCTGCTTAAGGAAGTGAAAGGAACACAGATAAACCTAGCATGGCTTCGGAAAGCACAAGGAATATATAAATATATAATTAGAGGTTTATCGGGATTACATATATTTATTTACAAACATGGCATTTCGCTCCAAGTGTTTTTTGTCATTTACTTTGTTCTGATCGCTTCACCTTGCATTTCGATGTTTATCACCTCCATGTTTCTTTTTATCGTGCTATATTCATTGCATCTTTTTTCTATACCTTCTTTCTTTCGTGCTTTGGGTCGTCTTGCATTACATCTCTCATTTGCTTATTCACCATATAATGCTCTCTCTCTCTCTCTCTCTCTCTCTCTCTCTCTCTCTCTCTCTCTCTCTCTCTCTCTCTCTCTCTCTCTCTCTCTCTCCACGATTTATTCCACATCAATTAGCTATTTTTCAATTAATAATTGTACTCTGTTCATATGGAATGCCTCGTGCTACGTAATGTATGAAATACGTATATAATGTTTGCCTTCCTGCATCTGTAATTACCATGGGTCTTGGTTAGTCAATGTATATACCCTAGCGGGTGGAGTTCAGTTGTTTATAAAAATTTTATTAAACTCTCTCTCTCTCTCTCTCTCTCTCTCTCTCTCTCTCTCTCTCTCTCTCTCTCTCTCACACACACACACAAACAGAAGACATCATGTTTTGGGTAGAGTTCGAGACTAACACTCTTGCGACTTGGAATTCATCCACATTATAATCAAATATCACATAGAACAACAAAGTTGTTCTGGCTTCTGAGTAATAACCATAATTGAGTGTTCCTCTGTTCAGATTATCAGTAACTGATATTAAGTAACCCAAGGTAATACACGCATTACATACACTATGTAGCACGATGCATTGAAAAATAGAGAGAGAATTTTAAGGTGAATAAACATTCCACTTTATTCCACAGCCGAGCTGTTTGTTTGTATGTATGGTGTTTTTACGTTGCATGAATGAGTGGTATGACGCAAGACGAATTAAAGTGAGATAGGAGGTAAACGTAAAGAAAGAAGGTAAGGAAAAAGATGCAATGAAAATAGCGCGTTGAGAAAGAAACATGGAGGTGATAAACCTGGACATGGGAGGAGAAACGAGCAGAACAAAATTGAATGACAACAAAGTTTTGACATAACATCCTCATCTACGTCAATGGACAAAGAATTCCAAAAGGATACAAGGTAAAGGAAATGGATGGCAGATGAGAAAGGGTTGAGAATCGGGAACCACTCAAGTGATGACAGAAGTCGGAATGAATGATCATTTTACGAACAATTTAGTTTTCTTCACGAATATTCCTTTCTTCTTTTTTAAACTTATAGAGGATATGTAAGGACGCCAAAGGTTCCTAAAATCCTAGGGTTGGTATTGAGAATGAAGGATAATTCGCAATTAGTCAGTTGCCCGTGGGTAATAACAAAAATTATGAATAGTTTTTCATATACGTCGTTTACCTTTACGTAAGGTGACTTAGAAGAAAAAACAGGTTTCTACTACTTTCATCTATTACCTGCTAATTCTCGGATGAACCCTTTGTCCTGAAAACTTACCTCAACCAGAGGGATTATCAGAAACTCTCACAAATACTGCGCCACTTACTTTAACCTCTTAAGCCGTATCTCTAATTTACTCTCCCTTTCAGCCATTATTCCTTTTATAGACACTCGTCTACTATACCTTCAGCAAAGCAGCAGCTACCTTCCCTGATTGTCATACTATTATAATTCATTATATTTCGTCACTATGACTCAATGATACAGAAGTAAAGTATAGATGCTGAGAGTTATAAACATTTTGCATGATATTAGAGAAGCATGTGACTGAATATAATCATGGAAAAGAGAATAGTCTAGTGCTACGTGGGGCAGCGACAGGGGCGGGATGTCTTTATGGATGTCTACTAAGTCATGATGGAAATCTGACAGGAAAATTAGACGTCGGTGAAAAATGGGATACGAATGGAGTATGGAATGGTTGATGTTTGCTTGTGCAATAAGATAAACAATAAGATATACTCAATCAACAATGAGATAGATGTTGAATGGAAACCAAGTAGATGGAGCAATGAATAATTACATGGAAAATGGGATACGAATGGAGTATGGAATGGTTGATGTTTGCTTCCGATACAATATTGACTGGAGATAGCAAAGAGAAATGGTCGAAAGCAGCGCAAGCTTCGGAATGTTTTGCAAGAAGATAAACAATAAGATGTACTTAACCAACAATGAAATAGATGTTAAATGGAAAAAAAGGAGCTCTAAGAATATTGGATAGATGGAGTGGAAGAGTTCTGGAAAAGGACACTAATATACAGGCTCTGCAAGAGTATGCCCAAGATATGGAGGCGGTAGTGTAGTGCACGTAAGCTACAGGGTTAAATGGATATCTAATGAACATTCTGCAAAGGTGTATGCAGCAGCTGATGTTGCTGAAGTCTTCCGCGCAAGGTTCATCCATGATCCAGCTTATAAAATATATTGTGCCAGTGACCATTGTCTCACAGGTTCTTTGGAGCCCGTTTAGGAAGCCAATTAAAAGTTGTGTGTGTGTATATATATATATATATATATATATATATATATATATATATATATATATATATATATATGTGTGTGTGTGTGTGTGCGTATACGTATACATACATATATGAATAATTATCACATCACCGTGAATCATATAAATTATTCGAGCTGCAAGTGTCCTTTAATAGCTAATTCGCTCTACCTCGGAATTAATATATTTTCATACATGTAAACCGAAGGGGAATTTTTCAGTTGATAATAATTTCGTCCTCTCATGGGTTCGAACCATCGCCCAGCGGATAGAGAAGAAATCTGAACTTCAGTGAAGTTATCGATTCGGCTAACAATCGATAACTATCACTGAAGTCCTGATTTCTTCTCTGTCCGCTGGGCGATGGTTCGAACCCATGAGAGGACGAAATTATTATCAACTGAAAAATTCCCCTTCGGTTTACATATATGAAAATATATTAATTCCAAGGTAGAGAGAATTAGATATTAAAGGACATTTGTAGCTCGAATAAAACACACACACACACACACACACACACACACACATATATATATATATATATATATATATATATATATATATATATATATATATATATATATATATATATATATGTGTGTGTGTGTGTGTGTGTGTGTGTATATAGTATGTATGCTTGTATGTGTGTATATATATGTATATATATATATGTATATATACATAATCTAGTAACGTTTGCCCAGAAAAGAACCAAAAGGGTAGATTAGGAGGTACAGAACAGTATTATTTATACAGTTGAAGAAGTCGACCACTATATCATTCCGTTGATAGCTTCTTCTTAATCTTGTTACTGCTGATTGGAGGAAGATTTTATTAATCAGATCTGAATCCAAGGCTCCTTTTGAGAGGTTTATCGTATTTCTTTGTTTAATCGGTACTGATTCTACCATCTGGCGTTTGAAGCAACAATCGTTAGTATAATGTATACATGACATTCTAATTTATTCGATGATTAAGATTATTTATGTGGTCAATAATAGCTGAGCTCTGTTGGCCATATGTGCTTTAGAGTGTGTGTGTACAAGCTTTTTATGTGTGCGAAAGTGTAACTGTCTCTGTGCATGATTAAAGTTTTTGTTATTTCGATGTTTACTCGTCAATGTAGCCTGCACGAAATCTCACCAGAGAATATTTGAATATGATCATCTATCCATCCATCACCGTACAATTTCTACAAAAAAAAAAAAAAATCGGAGATATATTGTTGTGCATTCCGTGCAAGCAAAGTAAGGTTATCTTCATCTTTACAAAAACTAATGGAGTCGAGGGTAATCATTATGATTGCCACCAACGAAAGGACTGAAAATCAATAAACAGTGATTTCGCCATTTCCTGGGTATACGCTGAAATATATCCAATCTCTCGCTTTTTATAACTCACCAACGACGCTGAGGTTGATCATGAGTGCCTGAGGCGGGTGTGATGACACCTGGCACTCATAGAGTCCGGCGTCATGAGTGGCCACCCATCGCACCGTCAATGTCCAGTCACACCCGTCTGGAGAGACTTTCACGCCCACGCGGGCGTCAGAAGAATAGACCTGTCTCCCGACAGTTAGGAGGTGGTAGTCTCGACGTCTGACCCATGACACCTGGAATGACAAGAGGTCATGAACTCTCTTTACGGCTAATGCTACAGATAATGTTACTAATTTGATTTAAAAAAAAATTATTTCATAATTCAACAATTCTATGTAACACAATTCTGCAATTTACCACCCATTTACTCACTGTACACTCTACAGTACAATCAGACATCAATAAATATTCTCGTCCTTTTATCCATCCATACATTGTACAAGAATGAATAATCACCAATAAGTCCTTCAGAGATTACAATATACTATTTTATTTAAAATTATGTTTCAGCGAATCTGTTCGTTAATACGCACACAAAGTTATTCGTTAAACACCTGTAGAATCAAGATAGATAAAATTAGCAAATCAATGCTATAAATAATCATAAACAAGTAGCAAACTATGATCATACTTCAAACTCAACAACTCGCATTACCTGCTTTCGCATGCACACATAAAAAAAACACACACAAACACACACAAACGCCTTCCTTCTGTCCTTCACTAACTTTTCTCATTTCTTTTCTGCACCAGCGTATCAAAGAGCTCAGGCGTTGTAACGCATCCTTAATGAGGTGTTTCTTCAGAACCAGAGCACTTCGTTAACCCAAACTTCTCCCCTGAAATGATACAAACCTCTTGTATGTTACATTCACTGCACATCCACTTCCCTCCACTCCACAACAGAACTTCATAGACTGCGAAATATGCTGTCGTAAACATGAAAGAATCCATGACCATTTATTTCAAACGATCATGTTCAAGTTCTTTCTGTAGGATATTCTCGATGAATATATAATTTGATCAGTATAATGATAAATGGAGAGCACAAGCAAGCGCCCACACACACATACACACACATATATATCCATACACATATATGTATCGAATTCATGGGCTTGCTTGACCTCACCCATATTTTTACATTTTTCCTCAGATCCCTGAGCTCCAACAAAGGCTACCCGACTATTAGTGGGAGCCGAGGTGCCTTAGAAAATCGATTGACCAATTCATTTCCAATACTACCTTTTGCTCGTTACACCCTCTTGCTTGTCGATTTAACCTTTGCAATAGCCTTCATCCTGGACCAATTAAATATCCTTTTCCCCTCGATTTTTCTATTGCAGTTAGCCATAAGACTAAATAAAAGCAGAGCTGTAAAAAATCGATTCCATTTTATATTTCTTTCGTGAAGCCAAGTTTAGGTGCTGAGGACAAATAAAAAAAAATATGTAAATGCTGGTTCCGTTGACATAAAGTGTCAACATAGTAAACGGGTCAAAAGAAGACCTTAATAGGTGAAAGAATATATATATATATATATATATATATATATATATATATATATATATATATATATATACAAACTTTAATGTAAATGAAAGAAAGGATCAGTGTCTTGACAGTGTGGTAACGTGGGATAAATGGAGGACAACATGTTGGTGAAAGGTTACATTATTCAGAGCGTTATGAGGGCAAAGGAGATGTAGAAATACAAGTGTTGGATAGGTAGATGAAGCGGAAGAGTTATCGGAATGGAACGGCTTTAATATCCAGGCGATACAAGATTGCGTGCAAGAGAGAGGTGATATATTATGTACTAGGTGCAAAGGGAATTGACACATTGCTCAGAATACATAATGGTATGGCAGTACTCAGCATATAGGGCTCATCAAAGTCTCTGCAGTTAAAGTATGTCTATGCCCAAACTTAACTTGGCAAACAAAATAAAATTAAAGAAGAGATGGGCAAAAACTGTCCTAACTCATAGCAAATAAGAAACGAAAAGTCAATCTCTCAGCCTGGCAAATACTTTCTGACATTTTACTATCTTACGAAATCGGAAGCTATTCTCATTCGACAAAAACTCAAATTCTTACAAAAGGGCAGATTATTCAGAGAAAATGTGTAGGAGGCTAAATTCTCTTCAAAGAATTAGTGTTTATTCTTTGTCAAAAGGACTTTGAACCTGACTGCAAAAAAAGCGTTAAACAAAATCCATTTTTGGATATTTTTTCGTAATATGTATTCAGTCTCCGGTAACCTTTTAACACACTAAATAAACGATAGTAATTCCAGAAAGGACCTTCAGGTCCCTTCTCACAAGAAATTTGGTAAATTCTCCTCGTGTATAATATTGTAGCTTGATTGAATAAATTTCTTTCCTTCAAGTGTACTAACACATAATTCAATAAGCCTTTTGTTTGTTGAAAAATATAATTTTAGGCTTTTCCTAGGTAGCATACTAATTCACAAACCTAAAAACTCAAAACCTTTAGCAGTACCTACTAAGTCTCACTATAGAAATATATTAATAACCTCTGGCCATTACCCAGATTTCCTTACCATTTAAAAATAAAAAAAGTAGTCTTGTGTCAAATTCTTGTATGAAGTTAAAGTCAAAATCTAAATTATAATGCAGAAAAATATATTCTCACGATTTTAAAGTCCAAAGAGAGGACAAAATAACGAATGATTAGAAAAATGTCTGATACAAGACAATGACATACAAATTAATTCCTCGCACAATTAATAACTAAGCTTTTAATATTGTACTAATTTAATGGAGAACACAACGTTTCCGGGAAGAGTTTACATTTTCTCAAACTCATTTCTTCTAACTATTTCCTTTAGTTTACTGTCTTATTCAGAATAACCTAAGAATACCTGACTCTCTCCTTTTCAACGTAACAAAGCGATTCTGGGTAAATAATTCATAGCTACTCTGATACAGATGTATAAACATGGACGCCATTACCAAGATGAATGAGAGGATGCCCTCGAGCCCGATCCACCCGGTGGGGAAATGGGAAAAACTTACAATCATTAGTTAATGTACAAATAATGCGTCTGTATATTTCCTGTTCTCCAGTTTTTTTCCCTTTTTTTTGCTAGAAACAACCTCTCTCTTATAACGTGAGAATGCCCGTGGCACCGTCAGCTTTATATATGATATACAGGTATTATAAAATTTTATTATATTATAATAATAAATATATATATATATAATAGTATATATAGTATATACATATGGTAGTCGTAAATAATCGTATGGGGTGGATAGTATATAGTATATATATATAAGTATATATATAATTATCTATATCTTATTATTCTTCCAAGTCTATTACGTCTATATGCACAACTAATCTCTCTCTCTCTCTCATCTCTCTCTCGCTCTTCTACTCTCTAATATATATAGTTATATATATATAGATAGAGATATGATATATATATCAGATGAGATATATAGATATACATAGATAACAACATATATACATAAGATAGATACAAGAATATATATATTGAGAACGATAGATACATATTGATATCTACCTGGTATATATATAAGAGATATACATATATCTATATATATATATAATAACATATATATATAGAATAACATATATATAGATATATATATATATATATACCATATATAGATACAGGTAGATATAATACTATACCATAGAAGATTATATATATATAATAGAATATAGTATATATATATATCTTATATATATTCCAAGTATTATACGTCTTCTATATGCAAAACTATCTCTCTCTCTTTCCTCTCTTTCTAATATATTATATATATATATATATATATATATATAACATATAATACACACATATATATATATAATATATATATATGTGTGTGTATATATTATATATATATATATATATATATATATATATATATATATATATATATATATATATATATCCGGGTCAAGGGCAGGAACATAGAAGCAGATGACACATAGAAAGCCATTTCTTCCAACGTTTATTGGTTCGCAATCACATCTTCAGAGATATCTACGAAAATAAAGTGCAATGCATAAATGTTAAATCATAAAATAAGGAAATAAAAAAATTTTTAATACAAAGTGAACTAAAACTCACAAGGCCAGGACACAAAAGATTTTAGATCGATAAGGAAGGATAACAAGTTTAAATACAGATGCATTCAGAAACAAGAGAGTTGAAACAAAGAACATACGTATTTAAATACAGACAACCTAAAAACACTGAGGACTGACCTGATGTTCAGAGGCTATGAACAAACTAAGAATATAATAGTGATTTTTCCAGGCAGGCAGAGAGTTAAGATAAATTTAAGGGTACAGCAGTCGTTTAGTTTTTTCAATTTTAATCTAAATTCTATTTACACCTTTTTACATCGTGCTATTCACTTCAATCAGAATGGACCCTCTCTCACCAAGAAATCGTCTTTCTATAACAATACTTCTCTAATAACTGTTTCACTGCTCACATCTTCTACAGGCTTCACAAAAAAAATAAAAAATAAAAAACTGTTTAATAACAGACAAAGTTCAAAATATAAAGGGGCCATTGACCTCAAATGAATAGCTAAGAATCCAAAAAATATGGGCTCTCTTTTCTGATTCATGGATCGGCTACCGCTTTTGATGTCGTCTGGTGTTGTGCATGAATAAAATTGCCCGAAACGTAATTTTGGAAAATATATTGGATCCTCCAACGAAACGTTGGAAAAAATGGTTTATTAGGTCATCTGAATCTATGTTCCTGCACTTGACCTGGATAAATGTAATATGTGCTGTGTTCGAATTTAACCATTGTTTTATATCACATATATATATATATATATATATATATATATATATATATATATATATATATATATATATATTATATATATATATATATATATATATATATATATATATATATATATATATATATATATACATATATATATATATATATATATATATATATATATATATATATATATATATATACTATACATATACATATACATAATTTTGAAGATTTACTCTTTCCTGTTGGGGAGAAAAATGGAAAGGCAAATTCAAATTCTTGACCACTCATTTACAAATCAGCCTAGAGGAACAATGACAGCAAAGCCGGTATTTCAATAATAGTAGATGATTATTTATAAGGAAATACACAGGCCAAATAAATGTCTAAAGTTAATATCTTTATATACGTATATGTATGTATATGATGTGTATGTATTTGTATGTATGTATATAATATATATATATATATATATATATATATATATATAATATACGTGTGTATATATATATATATATATATATATATATATATATATATATATATATATATATATATATATACATATATATATATATATATACACAGATATTATCAAAGTGTCTACTTGAAAAACATACGCAATCACGAAGGTTAACCGTCAGACAGCAAGAGTATACCAATTTTATCTGTTATAAAACTTGAAATTTATACTGGCCTTCAAACAATTTGTATTTCTGTCATTAACAAAGCTGGTCTATTGTTCTGCGCTTCATTGTAATATTTCATTATTTTCCAATTATGAATTTATTCTCGGCTCTGCTGTTAACAAAAGGCATTCTTATTTCCGTATTAACCACAGATTTGGGCGTTCTCAGAGTCTATTTCTAAGCCAGATTCAGGATGTAAAGATTTTTAGGGGTACGATGATGAAGGAGTTTAGAGTAAATGAACCTCAAATATGGAGAGATACAACAAAGGCCTCTTAAACTGGAATGTAAAGTATATTATACGTCAAGAGAGAGAAATACAGAACACGAGAATGAATAGGAAGATAAGGAACACGAATAATAGTCGTACTGAAGCGTGACACAAAAACATCTACTGTGAATAAATTATAAACTAAAAAGTAAGAACAAATCTAACTTTAACAGCTAATGCTAATTCTCAATTCTCCATTAAAAAAATTTCAGGATTAAGAAAACTAACATTGGCATCATTCATGAACGATCGTACGAGGTTCTTTTGCGATTTTTTTGTCCCTAATGAATTATATTTTTATCAAATTGCAGTGAATTTCAACTTGTGACGCACTTGATATATATTACCACCTCCTAGCCCAGGACACATTACCAACCTCTCATTAATTGTTTACCAAATATAAACCTATATTGCACTTGCAAACTATAAAAATAAATATCCTCATTAAAAAAGTAAGATAGCAAAAACATACTTTTTCATGAGCCCGTACTGGGCAGTGCCATCTGTGCACATTGCGTGGTTCACTGCAGGCATTAATAGTGGTTGTTTGCAGCGTCCATTCCGCCCCTAGCCTCACTAGGTCTCCCGTGCTTCCATTCTAACCCCCTTTGTTCACAGTCTTAAGTGCCGAATGTATGACACTGTCACAATGCTTAGTTTCATACCAAATTTTCACATTACATATCACTTCAGATCCTCTTTATATTATCCAAACCATCGTTAACAAAATAATAACTCCAAAAGGCAACTCTGAATGGTGTGTGAATGTTCATGGACATGTAAACCGAGAGGCCCACGGGAAATGCCCAGATCTCCAGAAGGAAAGGAATCAAGCGAACCAAATGAAATGATTACGAAACTATCGTCACAGACGCAGAAGTTCCCTCCTCCTCCTCCTCCTCCTCCGTCATTAATGGGCTTCTTCCCCCCTTCTCTGGTGCCTCGGATGGCTTCTCTAATTTGGTTACGTTACGCAGGGTTCTTCCGCACCGCTCGTTATGAGCACCTGAGGGAAGATCCTCCAGCATCTGAGGATAACCAAGGTTCCTAATTGCCGACGGGTTCCACTTCACTTGTGGACAGATCATTATTATCCTCTGCTGCCTCAGATAGAGACGTGAAGCAATCAAGCGATATGATATTGTTTTATCTAATTAACCAGCGTCTGTGGACGAGAGAGAGAGAGAGAGAGAGAGAGAGAGAGAGAGGTACTGGTTTGAGCTTAATGTAATCATGAACTCTTAGAATGTATAACGTAATTAGCTGCTTCCCTAAGACATAACAGTGATTCACATAAAAAAGAACTCTTAGGACACAAAAATGAAATGAACAAAGGCAACTTAGCGACAAGAGGACAGGAACGTAAATCAAGTAAATGTTAATAAAGAGATAAAAAAAAAGCAATAAAAGTCTCTACGAAGAGTAAATAAATTTTCAGCCTACATTTTTGATTGGTCAATACTCATCAATACTGATCCAAGTGGATTCCAATTAAACCTCTCATTAACTTTCCTCGCCAAAACGATTATGCGGCAATGCAGTCGAATAAAATAAAGAAGGGGGGTGGGGGCTGGGGGAGTCAACTGTTTATGCGCTTTCTCTCTCTCTCTTTCTACGACTTGCCCTTGCTTATTACAGCATAGAATAAAATGAATCTCTTAAGGAAATTGAATTTTAGTGTCTTAAATGTCACAAAAAAAAAGTATTAACAACAGTACAAGGAAACTATCAACTGAATCCAAATTCACATCTAATGGCACAAACAAAACTTATATATATATATATATATATATATATATATATATATATATATATATATATATATATATATATATATATATATATACACACACACACACACACATATATATATATATATATATATATATATATATATATATATATAAATATATATATATATATATATATATATATATATATATATATATATATATATATATATATATATATATATATATCTGAATTTCAGACTCTAGAGTAGGGTTTATCAAAATACTGAGGAACGGATTTTCGACGAAGAACTGAAAGGAAAAACGTGATCTTTCAGGATATGATTTGCATTACATCTAACAACACTAAACTTAATAATTCTACATCTTTTACCGAAGAGCTTAAAGAAATTAATTGCTACTGCGTTTGATGCTCGACCTTCCAACAATGAAATCTCCACAGTAGCGCCTTTATTCCCCAAAAATTCAGCTTCCACTTGCAATAACCTCGTTATCATAAATCCGCAGTCACTTCACGAAGTAATCAGCTTACGAAAGAATTAAAAGCCCGGATGATTGCATCATAACAAGGACTCAAACTTGCGTTATTTATAATGGTGCGTCGTTCACCAAGGCTCATGAATCTCGTTAATGGCCAACGAACCCAAATTAATCATACATACTTCAGTCACCTCCCTGGACCCCCTTGACCTGGCCAGCCTCCACCACAGCACCCAAATCTGGATAAAGACGACCCGTAATCAAGAATTAACGAGGTTTTGCGTCACTGGCTTCTCTTGTGGGGTCTGACATCACGAGTGCTCAGTTTTCATTAGGGGCCAAGTGAAGGAATTTCGTTAACATCATGCATAAGAATTTTTAACCTTTCCCTCTTTTGTCGGGTCGCATTCCCTCTTTATTTGCTCGTCTCATTTGCCGTTCTGAAAGAGCATTAGATTGTCATTTGCACCGATCTCTGCATGGACAAATGATTAAATACAGTGTAACTTATAATTTGCTTATAATCCTTTCTATTTGCACCCTGTTCATCTTCATACGTAGTATTCTCTTTTCCCATAATAGATTCCTTCCTTGTAAGTCTTCCTCCTCTCTCTCTCTTTCTCTCTCTCCCTCTCTCTCTCTCTCGGTCAGCGACACACATTTTATGATGTCTGTAAGTTCGTCTAACCATTCATTCTCATTCTCCTCCTTTACTTCATTATAAATATATCACCTTATGTTCCATGTGGTAAACAGGTCTGGTCTGGCATCAGCTGCAAACTAATCCCTTTAATTAATATCTCGACCATTGATACCTGTCAATGTGCCCTCCAAAACCGTCACAACACGCCCTCCACACCGCGTCCCTGGATACCACAATTCTTCCTTTACAATTTTTTATTTATGTTCGATTATCAAAATGAGATTTTAGCAGATGTATAAAATCCTTAGCAGTTTCGTTAGTACTAGTGTGTTATTTACATTGTTCCAAAAACACGGTTTTTTTTTTTACGCCCACTTTTTGTCAAAGCCACCTCAAATCGATGCTCGTATTACTGTGCAATATTCATTGTGCTTTCACGTTTAATGGATGGCCTTCGGCTCTCTTTGAATATCGCTTTCATGTTATTTAACAAATTTCGGGCTGGCCTGGCGTATTCTGGATGTAGCCGTCCTTGTTTGCTTTAAAGCTTTGGTATCATAAAAAACAAATTAGCCTTTTTCAGTTATTCAAGGTGATTTCCCGAGAGAGAGAGAGAGAGAGAGAGAGAGAGAGAGAGAGAGAGAGAGAGAGAGAGAGAGAGAGAGAGAGAGAGAGAGAGAGAGAGAGAATACCTAATAAACAGAATACATAAAACCCGACTCTGAAGGATTTTACTACAACGCCGAAAGCTACATTTGTTAAGATACACGAACAATGATTAGAAAATAAAAAGAAAACAGACAGAAATAGCAATAAAACAGAGTAATGTATCTCCATGCTAATTTCGAAACTGAAATCTACATGAAATACGCCATATGCACAAATTCCGATGTACAAGCTGTTGACATAATCAATACATGGATTGCTAAAAATGTTCACTACCTTTAAACAATCCAATTCAAAGACGTTTAGAAAACAATTTATACCTTACTTAAAGGAAATGAAACTCAAATAGGTCATAAAATAAAATAAAATCTAAAAGTAGAAAGGTATTGAAACATGTCTGCTCGATTAGAAAATAGGAACGAAGACTGTCAAACAAAGAATCCATAATTTGTTGACGGCATTATCTAAAAACGACGAAAAAAAGAAAACAATATTTAACGATGTGACGAAGAGCGGAGGGGCAAGGAATAAGTAAAAGAACTATATGCCAAAATAGAGAAGCTAAAAATTAAAAGAATTCAGGAACCCTGCAAGTTTCAAAGAGGACGATATTCGCTACCCAAAAATTATATCAAGAGTTCCGCCAGAGAAGAAAAGTACACTTTGCAAAACATGTTACTGTTAAAAAAAAAGAAGTTACTAAAAATACTGAGAAAGCTGTAGTGTCCCTAAACAATCTCGAATGCTGCTGCTGCTGCTGTAAAAAATAAATAAATAAATAAATCTAAAGCTGCTGAACACGAAATAAAAATTTCACACAAATCTCATCCAGTCAGACGTAAAAGGAATTAATATGGAGCAGTAAAAAACGGTTTTAGGTAAGACTCTCTCTCTCTCTCTCTCTCTCTCTCTCTCTCTCTCTCTCTCTCTCTCTCTCTCGTTTCTTTTCTCCTGTTTCACCCTCCTTCTTTCATTCGACATACTGGTTCTGCCTTACCATTCCATCGGCCAAGGATGACGACAAGCGACACGGAAGGGCTGCAGTGGCTCCGGCCTGGGCAGTGACATCGCTGTGGTTTTTCTGTCGAAATATGTTGTCCCCAGCGAGGACTTCCCCTCCTTGGCCGACCACTCGATTGAAATGGGTACCGTCTGGGCCTGTCAGGAAAAGCAATATTGGGTTAACCTGGGAGTAATACCATGTATTTTGCAATAGTAATGCAGAGCATACCAAGGGTAGAAATTGTTACCTCTCAACCATGTAGTTTTTCGTGACCCTATAGGCACTGTTTGCTTTTCAAATATGTGATTTCTTTTAATAGTGATAAATCGTTTAAATCATTTACATCTGCGCTACTGCATAATGAGACAAGATCATGTATGTGTAGTATGTTACCGATATATTTCCTTAAACTATTGACGAAGAATCAATTTCTTGATCATAGTTCGGTATAAAATTACCTCTTACAGTAATCTGCATTCTTATGAATCGCTCGAAAGTAGTTATAAATATAATGATATTCTAAAAAAAAAAAAAAAAAAAAAAAAAAAAGAAACAGCAGGCGGCGAGAAAAAAGTAAAGAAAATCTGTGAATGAATTTAAGTCCTTACAGGCACCTTCACCCTGAAAGCCAGTAGATGGATGAATTTTTTACACTCAGCGGAGCGCACCTAATCAGCAGAGAACATCGTAAACCAGTTTTCCTCGCCGTGGAGGTGATGTGTCACACTGACACTTTAGCCGAATAAGCATAGACCCACTTCCAAACAACATGGAATAAATCGACATCAGAGCAGAGGCAAATTTCCTTCCGTAGAGAGACTACATTTGAGATGGTATGAGGGAGAAGGGAGTATGGGAGGAAATGGCACAGGACAGAGGTATAGATGGAAGAGACTCATTAGAAACGGCGACCCCGAATAGGGATAAAGCTGGGAAGAAGAAGAAGATATTTATCTCTTTTGTCTGTTGGCGAACAACGACCCTTGAAATTACATATCCTCACATCCGCTACTCTGTGTAATTTATGTCAATATGATTATTTTTACTTATTCAATCAATACCTAACTTTGAAATAAGTTTAATCGAAAAACATAGCAAATCCAAATGGAATTCTTTAACATCAATTCTGCTGAAACTAATGACAATAACTAAATATGTAGTAATTTTCTACATCAATAAGAATCTTCTTTTCAGGCACAAACACTCTTATGACACAAACAGGACCACACTCATTATTCAAGCTATGTTACTGAAAAGGCTTTTTATTTATCATAATCCTTGGATAGTGTACTAAAAAATGAAAATTTTTCTTTTATTTTGTCTTTTCGAGCAACATTTGATAAGAACTATCCATAGCCGTAAGTCGCAAGTTTAATAATATTAAAATTTAAATTAAAAATAACGCGTGTTTGACTTATTAAACGCAATACGAGTACATGAAATATATCCGAATTATTAATAACCTCAAAAGAATATAAAGTAGTCAGCATTCTCATACAACTGGACAACTTGAACCAGAAAGAATATTGAGAAACCTGTCCGCTAACAAGGAAGTACTGCTGCGTGGCCTCCGCTCGAGAGGATGTGTTGGTCAGGGTATGTTGCCAATCATTCGAAACTCAATTATTTATTTCTCCAAACGAAAACGGGGAGTTCGGATATAATCGAATTACCAAGGGCGAAGGTCTATGGGCGTCGAGGACGTAGCTGTAGATTTGTTTTTGACAGACAATTAAGTTAGGCCCTAAGAGTCTCGAAGGAAAAATAGGCACCGGTGCCTTGTTCTCATGATTTCATTACACTTATTATTGTTCAGGTAAACTAGTCAATAAGTCTGGTCTTTATTTTTTTTTTAATTATCGACTGGTAATGCCAGTACCACCTAGTAACATCACCATCTCCTATATTAACACCACTAAAAAGCAGTTACTAAATATATAATATATAAAATATATATATATATATATATATATATATATATATATTATACACATATATATATACATATATATATATATATATATATATATATATATATATATATATATATATATATATATATATATATATATATATCTATATATCTAATGGCGAGCCAACATACCTGGAGAAGTTTCTCAGCAATCATTTTATTATGCGATAATTTCATTACTAAAACGGACATGAAAACACTTTCCATTGTGTAGTCTCACTTGAGACTACACAATGGAAAGTGTCTTCATGTCCGTTCTAGTAATGAAATTACTGCATATAAAAATGATTGCTTCCGTAGTTAGAAAAATGATTAAAGAATAAAGAAGTACCAAAGCTCTGTAACAAATATATATATATATATATATATATATATATATATATATATATATATATATATATATATATATATACATAGAAATCTCTTCTGCCAACATAATTTGTAATGAAAGTAGAAACCACAACGCCCCGATAATGACATGAAAAGCTGAAGCTCCGACCCGACCAGCCAGCCAGCCAGAGAGACAGACAGACAGGCCCCGGAGGCAATAAAACTACGAGCAGTCTCTATTTGTCTCTCTCCTCATCCGGCCTTATGATTCGCACCTCCCATCGGTGCTTCCTTTTATCATGCTGACATGGAAACAAGAAGTGATATTCGTCATATTTAAATTTCTCCGGTCCTGCGTCGAAAACATGACAGCTTCTATCAATTATCAAAAGCTAGATATTGTGCTACACCGCCATTGGTGCCGAAATGCGTACATATTTTGTGAAAACCTTTTTAATTAACTTTATTACTAATATTAACAGCTAGGAAAGTTATTAACCACGCACGTACAGGGGATCTCTCTCTCTCTCTCTCTCTCTCTCTCTCTCTCTCTCTCTCTCTCTCTCTCTCGCTAACGGCACTGGAACCAATAGAACAATAGAGGGCAGACATGTTTTTGATTCACAAGTAAAATTTCCCAAATGACTTGTGTAAGAATGACATGTATATCTTTTTTGTTTAAGAATCAAATGTACTACTTCTATTTTTTCATTTACATCTCCAGTTCTAGCATCGTCAAAGAATTTTGACTATCGGCAGAACCGAAACAGGAGGCGGGATCAATTCAGTCTCCTTCTACCAACTAAGAATAACGTACTCCATTCCCTACAGACAACCAACTTCGAGTAC
>NC_087202.1:55186179-55193679 GCF_015104395.2 Macrobrachium nipponense | reverse complement strand
AGGAACTCAGATTCTGTACCATGTTATTTCTTCTGTACCAATCAAGTGAAAGTCGGGGGACCACTTTTACTCTGCTCTCTGTCTGCCAGTCCGTCAGTCCGTCAACCAGGCTGACTTGTCATTAACTGAACCTGACCACAGGGCAGAAGTGACAGCGCACAAACAAACACGCAATACACTACTAATCACACCTACGGGAATCCAGGTAGGCACATGCACTGGCGGTTTTCACATTGCCCTCAACAGAATGATGGAATTACTCTATTACAATGTCGATTGTTATTTTGACTATTATTTTTATGGGTTTACAAGATGAGATGACTTCGTATTAATGATTTAATTACTGTGTTCCTACTGGTGTCGTTTTTCCGAGTATTCGAACTTGCCAGTCTTATTTTAAATAAAGATATAGGATATTTAAATTTTTTGTTGAATGATATCCCTTGTATATGGAGTTTCCTGTCTCTGAATGTCTCTTTCTGTGTGTGTCTGTGTGTATGTCTTTTTATATTAGAAATATATTCTGATGGGTTTTCTCCCATCCAATTTATGTTTATTTTTCAATTCATACATTGGTTTAATTCCTCATCATTTTACTTTCAAAAGTTCATTAATCTCAATCGGTGAAGGAAAGTAACAGAGAACCAAAAATGAATGCCAGAAGCCGCGGGCAAATAAGTTTCCGTGATTATTATTAAAACCTGGGCTGGACCAGGAGGCGAGGCGAGGCGGTGGAGGACGGCGGGTTGTCACAGTGACTTCCGCAAAGCCAACTGGATGAATGAATCGAATAGGTAAAAAATTGAAGTGCAGCTGGCTTCATCTGCTCTGTATTAGGTGAAGGAACGAGTGTAAATGTGCTAACCTTTATAATTAATAGTATTACACATAAAAATGGAAATGCAACCCATTCCATTAAAAAAACATCGCTATGCTCTATATAATAGGTCAATGAGGAAAAAACTGCCAAAATTACTAGTCCGTTCAGGATGTGTGCAAATGCCAATTCATCATATTCAATACAAACAAACGTATCAGTTCCGTGGGTTGGCATGACAGCCCAAACTCCCATAAAAAAATAGATCAAACCTTAGTGTTAGTATTCCCTCGCAAGACCCTAAAAGTCAAGCATGTGTGTTCGTTTGTGCGATACTGTTTCCTTCCTAAGATCAAATTGTGAACTCTTTTACATTCTACGACTATCTCTCCTCTACTCAAGTCTCTTCAGAAAGCTCATTTCTCAAGATGTACTTCAATGTGTTTCACGCTAAACCTCCAACATGAACGGAAGTGAGAAATCATCCTAAGAGAGAAAGAGAGAGAGAGAGAGAGAGAGAGCTGAAGATGCGCCAAACAACAAACTGCTGTTCACAATGTTGAATTCTTAGAAGTTGATCCAGGTCACTACATAACAGGCTACTAAGCAGGCAACCCTTCAGACGTCAGAAGTAACAAAAATGAAACTAAAGTTGTAAAAAAATTGTATACAGGGAAAAGAAGGATCGAAATTGGGTCTAGATTCCATTTCCACTTGGAAAAAGGCACGACATCACTTTGGGGACAAAACTATAACATCGCCCACTCTGTGTGTGTGTGTGTGTGTCTGTCTGTCCCAACGCAGCCACTACAAGGAAACGAAGCGATACCGTGCTCTTCGAGCGGCAGAAGCAAACAGTCCACAACCGAAGGGACTGCATGTGTGCATGCCACTTTCGGTCCGATGCAATACGCCAACAGCAGCCATTTCTAATCCGTGAAAATGACTACCTTGGATTTCTCCTCTATTCTCTCTTTGCTAAAGCACTGCGGACTTCGAATTCGCCACCCCTACCCAAATGGAGCCCTCCCGACTGCTCCTGCAAGAAATCGAGCAATTCCGTTCTCCGAAATCATTCAGTTAAAACCTGAAGGAGAAGTGCCGCAGAAATAGCCTGATTCCTTTGCAAACGTATTCTCTCCTCGGCCATCAACAATTCCCTCTGGGCCTCAGCCCGCGCCGTTATTGAGGCTGTTCCATTAGTCACCCCCTTCCCGCACAGCAGCCTCCTGCGACGTTCTCTCTCAGGGCTTTCAGTCTCTTAATCCGACCCGGTGAGATCTTACAGATAGATCTTACAATGAGTCATACGCCAAAGTAGCTTTTTAGTGAGACGGACGTATTGTACGAGTCAGATTTTCATCTGTCTGTCCAATGTCAATTAGATCTTCCAAACTACATGCAACTAGCCAATATCAGTATCCTCATAAATATCATAATGTAGAAAGGAGAATACACAGTAGTGACACTGGAAGCGCAAAGAAAAGACGAATTTCACCTAAAACTATTGTAAACGTTTATATTAAAGGAAACAGGGTAAATTACACAGCAACTCGAAGAGAGAGAGAGAGAGAGAGAGAGAGAGAGAGAGAGAGAGAGAGAGAGAGAGAGAGAGAGAGAGAGAGAGGAAACTGTACAGTTATGGATAATTTTTAGAAGAAACCTAAAACTAAGACAACATACAAAATGAAATAACAGATAAAATACAAAGAAACCGAACTGATGTAGACCAATTTCTCCTCTGAGCTTCAAAACGTTTCGAAAATCAATTCAAATCAACCGAAGTAATTAACTGTGCTATTCAGTGCGGGAAATCTGTGTTAATTTAGAAACGGAAAGTGCGGTTTCTGAAAGTACAGGTAATCAACAATTTCGGACTAGGAAATACAATCTCGACTATTCTCTTTGAAAAGAAGAGAGTTTAATATTTATATGAAAACATGTAGACTGTCTCCATTGCAAAACGTATTTGGTCATTCAAAAAGAATGATAGCTCCTATACTGAAGAAAACCATTTATCAGAATTTTCGAAATAAAACATTCAGTCACTTAGTGAAGACCTGATTCTAAAAAAAAGGATATTCGGTCATCCTCGACGGCGGTGATTCAAACAAGACTGAAAAAATTCGCGATCGGAAATGTCAATTTCACAAGACTGCAGCGTCTTCCATTAAGATCGGAGCGCTGATCTCAGACAGAGTACCAAAAATCTCAGATATCAAGACGATACAAAAAAAAAAGTGACCTCAAATAATTCATGATTTCCAGTTCAACTACAGCACTCCACCATTGATTTAGCTTTGTTCAATACTTGGGTTCAATGGATTCTTTACATCTCGCTGCCTACTCAGTTATTCTATCTTCGTGTTCCCAGAGTGATATTGATTACATCCTAAGTCCTGCCTCTTTACATTATTGGTGACATCAACCTTTTCAAAAAACATGGAATGAGGGCGTGTTACCAATTGTAGCTTTCACGTCGAAAATAAGGAAAAGTATTTAAAACCTTATATATATAATAGGTAAAATATAGTATTTTATAAATAGGTTAGGATATTAGCCCTTTTAATTATTTAACTTTTATATTTAAGTATATTATAATATATTATGATAATATATACATATATATAGACACACACACGCACAACACATTATTATATTATATATATATATATTTATATATATATATATATATAAATATATATATATATATGACTGGTAAAAATGTTCTGTAAACAACAGAAATTCCATCTAATAAAAAAGGAGCCCATAAAAAACACCAAAATGTAGAGAGAAAAGTACTATATTTCAGAGACTGCTGTCTCTCCTCTTCAGGTATATACCTGAAGAGAGAGACAGCAGTCTCTGCAAATATAGTACTTTTCTCTCTACAATTTTGGTGTTTTTAGGCTCCTTTTTATTAGGGATATCCTATTATAAGATAATATATATATATATATATATATATATATATATATATATATATATATATATATATATATATATATTCGTGTCCTCCAAGAGTGGATATTTGATTACATCCTAAGTCCTGCCTTTTCTTTACATTATTGGTTGCATCAACCTTTTGTTGAAAATGAATGAGGGGTGTTACAATTGTAATCTTTCCAGTCGAAAAGAAAACAGCTACTTGAAACCCCTTTAAATATTTTAATATAATAATTATATATCTATATAGTTATATATATATATCTATAATAATATTACATACATATATATACGGACACAGACACGCACACACACATTATTATAATATATATATATATATATATGACTGGTAAAAATGTTCTGTAACAACAGAATTCCATCTAATAAAAGGAGCCCATAAAAACACCAAAATGTAGAGAGAAAAGTACTATATTTCAGAGACTGCTGTCTCTCTCTTCAGGTATATACCTGAAGAGAGAGACAGCAGTCTCTGAAATATAGTACTTTTCTCTTCTACATTTTGGTGTTTTTATGGGCTCCTTTTATTAGATATATATATATATATATATATATATATATATATATATATATATATATATATATATATATATATATATATATATATATATGAAGGATGCCATAATTTACCACTGTATCTGTGCTGACGGTGACCTGCATATTTCAATCAAGGAGCATTTGGCGTCTGCAACTGTGTAATCAATCTTTTTTCTTCTTTTTTTGCAGTTGCAGACGCCAAATGCTCCTTGACTGAAATATGCAGGTCACCGTCAAGGAATAATGACTCAAAAGAAATAAGGAAAATGAGACGGTGCCAGGTTTTGGAAATTTCGCTACATGGAAATTCCATTGCATGAGCAATACAAGAAACTGAAAGGGATAATTAATATCGCCTTTATTTTCTTATTGTTCGATTGAACTATCATCTGAGGGAAATCATTTTCTGCTGAAAGAAACGATGAAAATGATCAAGCTTATGTGCAGGCACTTTGGAAGGCATTCACAACTTAATCAAATGATGTATAACGCAAAAAGGGTACAAACAGATTTATACAGCACAGATACAATGGTAAATTATGGCCTCCATGGCAATTAGCAAATATAACCACAAAACCCGATGAGCCGCAAATGAATGAAATCTTAGGAAAAACTCGTCGAACAGGGTTCCAACCAAAGGCATGAGAAACAAGTCAAGAATACACGATCTTAATGATAACAATAACATTCAGAGATATGATACAAACAATTGGTGTATGCATTTGAGACTGCTGACAAATACAAGCGGTTTTATGGGGAAGTATAACGAACAACCTCTAAGATCTTACATAGGGTTCACAAAGTTATTTCGAAAATAAACTATCATTCTCTACAATACCTTGTCATCTACCCATTTTTCTGTTGAAAAATTATGATCTGAAAACAGCATTTTTCCTTCTGTGTTAATCCTTAGTGAGGATTTCCGTTTAAAATGTTCTCAGCAACATTTCTTTAAGCGAATAAATAGGCACTTTTAATAGTTTTGGTAATACACTCCTGTACACAGAATAATCTATTCATATAAACGCTAGCAAAAATATACAAGCAAGACATTAAGTATCAACCCGCCCTCTCGCCTCCAAAGAAAGAATTACGTTGGAAAGCTACAAATAAGTACGAGTATGCAATGGTTTTATGCCAAAAATGAGTTGCAACAAATTAGTTATCCTCTTACTTGTTATGTTGCAACACAGTTACTTTAAATCAAGAAGATTTAATCTACAATCGCAAACGCCACCAGATTATAACTCAAATAATTTTGTAAAGCAAAAAAGGAATTAATTTAGACTGAAAATGAATTGAGCAAAACGTTAAAAAAAACAGCATGATACTGATAAACAATTAAACAAATGAAGCAAAATATAGTTAATCCTTATTAACCCACGCTTATTTTCATGTTTTACCCTTGCAAAAATGTACTGCATGCAGAGCGCGCTGCGGAAGAAAATAAAGGCATTTAGCACAAGAGCCAGAACTCCCAACATTATGACAATGGCATTAAGAGTCAACAATTGAATTCCATGTTTGTAACTACATTTGTTTGGAATACAAACAAAGGCAATTTAGCTCTGAATACTAACGTGGACGTCGTATAGCGGTGGGTGCTATGCATTCAGCTCAGGGAGGAGAGGAAGTATTCACAAGGAGGAGGAAGAGAAGGAGGAAGAGAAGGAAGAGGAGTAGGAGGAGAAGGAGGAAAAGAAGGAAGAGGAGTAGGAGGAGAGGGAGGAAGAGAAGGAAGAGGAGTAGGAGGAGGAGAGGTCACAGTATTATAGTGAATGACCCATTTCCAGGTCAATGTGATGCTCACAGGATCATAAAGCCAAGCAAAGGGAACGTATCGATGAAAGTAAGAAAAGAAAGCAAACAAGAGCAAACAAAATTGACCAGGGGGGTGGGGAGGGGAGAAATAAGGGAGTGTAAATAAGAGACTAAAAAAATACCTAGAAATAATCAAACAAACCAATTGCAACTTAAGACACAAACAGTATAATAAAAGCAAATCTTCGCAATCATGAAAGCAATCAATACAATAGACAAACATATCAACTATCAGCAAGTATTACATAAAACCCAAAATCAGTTGCCCTCTGTAACCTCAGTTCAGTAAAACTTCAGTATTTTAGCAAAGTTCGTTTGGGAGTTCTATTTGTGTGCCTGAGCTTCTCCTAGCTTTCTAACATGGATGATGTTGAACAAAGAATGCAATAGGCAAGAAGGAACAGAACAACTTCTAAAAAGATTAAGGATACAATGTACTTGAACCTTAATTTCTAAAATTTCTTGAAACAAAAGTCTTCTCAACAGGCAGAGAGACCTCTCTCTCTCTCTCTCTCTCTCTCTCTCTCTCTCATATTGCGAAAGAATAATTAAACAGAATGCTACCGTCCCAAAGGTAATAAGACAAAGCAAGCAGGATGGTCTCTCTCCCGGAGGGGTCAATTCATATCTTCCTACTTCCGCCTTCAAGCCACGAAGCACAGAAATGGGAAACATAAATGCCTGAAATGTTGGAAGAAAGTGTGCGGCGTGCGGGATCCCTTCTGCGCATAATCAAGAATAAAAAGGCGACTAGACACTCACAAAGAGATGTCCTTGTGTGTATGTGTGTGTGTGTGTGTGTGTGTGTGTAAGTGAATTGTAGATCTAACATTAGCTCAGCTCTCGACGTCACAGCAACCACAGTTGTTGAAATCCAAAGTACGCACGCACGCTAGCATACACACACACAAACACAACACAACACACACATATATATTCATGTATGTATATATATATATATATATATATATATATATATATATATATATATATATATATTATATACATGAATAAAATATATGTGTGTGTGTTGTGTGTGTTTTGTGTGTGTGTATGCTAGCTGCGTGCGTACTTTGGATTTCAACAACTGTGGTTGCTGTGACGTCGAGAGCTGAGCTAATGTTAGATCTACAATTGTCCAGCATCTTTACCTTATTTATTCGGACTTCTCTGGTGATGCAACTTAGGAAGACCAATATTAGAGTCATCAAATACGGACATTCATACATACATACATAATTGCAAAAACCAAAAAATAAGTACATCATACGCACACACACACATATATAAATATATATATATATATATATATATATATATACATATATATATATATGTATGACATATATATACATACATAT
>NC_087202.1:55173679-55181179 GCF_015104395.2 Macrobrachium nipponense | reverse complement strand
TCAATTCCGACGCAAGTTTGGGCTTTATAATAGAAGTACAAACGGAACCACCGATAAACTCTATCATTCACGCTGGAAAAAGACTAATAAACGATCCCAAAAAAACAGCCGCTCTCATGATCAAATAAGTGTAATTGAAGACCGAATAAGGAAGCACTTATTTTGTCTCTACTACATCTACTACTAGAACTACTATTAATCATAATGATAATTAAAAGTTTCGCTAATAAAATGCAACTTAATTTGATCGTTGATGAAGTGAATTATTTTGGCCACGAACTCAACAATGCAATAAAATATCTTGCCCGAAAAAATACGGAAGAATCACGGCGTTTGCCATCTGTTAATGTCACCAAGAAAGGACATTCAGTACATTCAGGGGCTCGACTGACTGACGGTCAGAGGAGTCATAGTCTGAAAATGTTGTCAATGACGAACGTTTAATAAAATATCCGTCAAAAAGTTTCGTAAATTGTGTGACAAGTGATCTTCAAATGACGCTGGCCTTTACCGATTGAAAAACTGAAATCAAAGCATTAGTGGCTTGTTTAACCTTCATGTTTTGATAAAGCATTATTACTTTAAAGCATCACAATTAATTCCTAAGGATTTGAAAAGGTTTCGTTAAAAAACTGGTTTAAACCTTGAACTGGAATATGACAACTTTTTTTTTTTTTTTTTTTTAAGGAAAAGGTTAATACCAAATCAACTAACTGGACAACCACTGCGCTGAAGCTCAATGGAATGGATGGGAGCAAGAAATATAACAATATGTTTTAATCCTAACGATGAATATCTATCTATCTTTGAATAAGTATGTGAGAAATATCACATATATATATATATATATATATATATATATATATATATATATATATATATATATATATATAATATATACTGGACAAACCACTGCGCTGAAGCTCAATGGAATGGATGTGGAGCAAGAAATATAACAATTTGTTTTAATCCTAACGATGAATAGCTATCTATCTTTGAATAAGTATGTGAGAAATATCACATAAATATATATATATATATATATATATATATATATAGATATATATATATATATATATATATTATATACACACACATATGGTGTACATGTACATATATATATATGTATATATATATCTATATGTATATATATATATATATATATATATATATATATATATATATATATATATATATTACACTGACTAAAAGGCCCCACAGAAACCCTCATAAACGATGAACAAACCTCAACCACATCTCAACCATAAATATATATATTAACGATCATCAAATAAAATAATACCTGCTGTGCGTTAACACACTGTGAATTTTATAAAGAGAATTCAAAAATCAGAACATCAACGAGAATATTAATAAATCTCAGATCACCTTAGTTTTGCATTACTCTGGAGACAAACCTTCTCCACGATCAGGAGATAGGTGATTTTGTGTGTTGTATATGAATGCAGTAATCGATATCAGTAAATGTACCTGTACATATTACGTTACATTCTTTTGTACGTGTCATGAAAACCGATAAAAAACCCCTTACTCAGCATAGACATTATTCAACACAAACGCATTAGATTATATATATATATATATATTATATATATATTTATATATATATATTATATATATATATATATATATAGTTTTAATCTGCCTCTGAAAGTAGTTTCGTTCACCCACAGTTTACCAAGTTAAAAGCATCATACAAGCTATGAACCTATTATTCAAATTACGTTAAGTAATGAAGGACTACTTTATCAAGAAGGTAGATGAATCTTCATA
Organism: Macrobrachium nipponense; assembly: GCF_015104395.2. Taxonomy (NCBI): domain Eukaryota; kingdom Metazoa; phylum Arthropoda; class Malacostraca; order Decapoda; family Palaemonidae; genus Macrobrachium; species Macrobrachium nipponense. The sequence goes on along the minus strand of NC_087202.1, from coordinate 55,179,385 downwards.
CATTTAAAAGATACTTTTTTCAAGAGCAATCTCCAATTTGCATGTTATCAACGGTTAACGTCAACCAATTACTATCTGGATATAAATGTTGACTCTTGCAACAGAGATTGAATGAAGGTTAATCAGAATCAGAGGCACTACTTACCTTTGGCCATCGAAGGCATAACTGAGAGAAGAATCAGGAAGAGAACTAAGCCTGACTTTTCAGGCAGACAAGAGCCACTCCACGTCCCATAATTTCTTGAGCAGAAAGGGTCACGACCAGAGTCGCTCTTGCATGCCAGTCTATCTCCTCTCAAGGTTATCTCGTGAGAGACTCTCAATTTCTTCAGGGGCAATATTCTAAAACTATTCTTCTCCCATGACACCTCTTTTCTTTCCAAGGCTCTTCTCACAACTCGGCGTCATTTCACCGTCCATCGATGTGCTGCTGAACTATCAGATATGTGCCAATGACTCGTCACTGAGAATTGGAACATCCATCGTCCGAGAGAAGGGAGTCATGAATTGTCCTATAGATTAAACAGGTATATATGAATATATCTATCGTTTTGGCTTCAGAAATTCCGTCTCATTTATCGGAAAGTTGCGGTTCGGGGCGAGTACAGTGCTGAGGTTCACAGGTCGTAAGATTTATAAAACACGTCTTCCCCTGATTTCGACGTCAGGCACATGATCAAGATGTGTATATCGTTGCAAGGAACCAATCTGCAAGAAACAAGAAGAGCACAAGTTAAGTTTGGATTACAGTGGTTTCATAAATTTTGTTCTCAAAGAAAATATATCTCTGTGTAAATAATAACTTAACCCAATTCGCCTATTCACCTACGAATACTTTGGTTTTTAATAAGTAATATGACAGGCAACACCCTCCAAGCTAAAAAGAGCCATAGTTAAAAACAATGATTACATGGGGATTTCTCCAATATTTCTTCTTCACTATTACCTGTATTCTAAAGAATTCTCCCACAACAAGAAACGTAATCGTATAACTTGCCGTGAGACAGTCGTTCTTTTACGTCATATCTAAACTTCAATATATCGTTCTTCCTTGTTTTCTTTATTCCTTTTTTTATTCACGCCTTGACTCTCAGTGGGAGTCCCATTTGAATAACGACAAACACAACACAAATATATGTGGACAAAACCATTACTTTTTCGGGTAAGAAAACATCAGCAGAATCTTAGGTCTCAAGTCAGTGGAAACCCAATAAATCATAAAAATCAAGTACACAACAAAAAGGCTAAACAATTTTTGAATAGCTCACATAATTCAAATAAGATGGCTGCGTGTTTTACCACGAGTAAATAAATAAAAAAAAGCATATATATATATATATATATATATATATATATATATATATATATATATATATATATATATATATATACCAGAGCGTACTCTGATTTCAAACCATCTACCTGTTGGATGTAGGGCAAGGAGAGAGAGAGAGAGTCGTCCGACGTCAATAATGAAAATAACTGAAGGTCAAAGCTAATTACATTTGTGATCAGCCTGTGAATTCACCCAGTTAATATTGGACTATAGATATCAAAGGCGTTTTTATCAAGCTAATGAATAGAAGATTAATGGTGACGATGATCCCTGCTTTTAACTCCCTTCTTCCTCTGTGGGAAGACCCTACCCCTAATGATCAAGAAGGATGAATTAATGAAAATTATAACAATAAATGATTTCATGTTTAAAAATGTTTCTTAGAAGGTCAGGGCACCTGAAAAATGATGACGCAGTAACGACGAATACTAATGAGAAGTTAACTGAAAAAGCTCATTAGGCTGAGGGTAAATATCATGAAAGAAAGAAAAATGAAGTCTGCCCTTATATTTACAAAACACCTTCTTAGCCGCCGGTGCCCTCCGCCATCGCCTTCTACAGCATAAAGAAGACCTGACAGGATGAATGGTGCTGCAGAGTGAAGATTCTCCAGGTTGTTAGCTGCTTTGAGCAGTTTTTTTTTTTTTTCTTTTTTTTTTTGAATGGATCGTTACTTCAAAAGAACTGACGCACAGACTACGATAGCAAGAGGATGATGATAACATCAACAATACGAAGAATATCGTTTTTGGCAATTCCTAAACACAGAAGGAAAAATAAATTCAAAGAAGACATTAGTCAAAGAGTTGGAATATTTATTCTCTGCTTTATATAATATTATTAATAATGGAAAAGTTGAATATAAGATCCTCGGAATAAGGTGCACCAGATCTAAAATCTACGCATTTTGGCAAAGAGAGAAACATGCAGAAAAAGTTTATTCCACTAAAGTCAGATTCATGTAATCATGAAACGATTCCATGGCTTTGAGCACAGATTAACGAGGACTAATGAAGGCAATGGAAGTGGATCGATATTCCAGCTAGAGTTCCGGTTAAACCCAGTTGATTACCTAAAGGATCGTTGCTTTTAGAAATGAACTTGTGCTTCGTCGTTACAAAATTAATTTCCAGATTGATTAATGAAATATTTTTTCTCCCTTTTTCTACACCCTAACAAGAATTTCAGGTTTAACTTATCATAGTACATGAATTTAAGCAGAAACAAAACTGAAAATTACCTAAGGCATTAGTTACCTCATCAGTAATTCGCTTTGAGAATTGACGAACTTCTCTGTCAGTGCAAGGATTAGGTTCTCCTCCTACTCGATTTATTTCATCTAAGATTTTAATTCAATATCAAGATGTCTGCATATATCTACCAAACTTAATTTCACGAAATTACCATAGTCAAGGGAAGAGAGAGAGAGAGAGAGAGAGAGAGAGAGAGAGAGAGAGAGAGAGAGAGAGAGAGGGAACATTTTTTACTGTAAGGATGATGGTAAGGCTATAATAACAGAAATATAGGGCAAGGAAGAAAGAGAACTGAAAAATGTAGATTTATTTCATTCAGAAGTACCTGTCCTTCACTACAAACATTTACTTCCTCTTGCACATCGCTTCGTTTTCTCTTTGGCTCATCCCAAGGCTATTTTTTCTTGTTCTCAAGGCGTCCAATTTACTCCCGGGTCGTTAGAGCTAAGATGTGGGCGGTAGGAAGTTCGTTGAGAGTCTCTGCAAGCTTTCAACCAGCATCCTCCTGCTTCCTTCCAACGACCACTCATCTGGTATCAAAGTATTCCCGGACACCATTTCCGTCTTCCCTAGGCAATTTTCTTTTACGTTACCCTATTGTTACTCCTAACAATTTATTTTTTCAAACGGCCCCAAACGATTATTCTTCTTCCGCGTTACTGGTGCTGTAAACGCTACCAGATTCCTCAGTTCTTCAGTACTCTATTGAAGTGCACCGCTTTCCCTTGATGGTGTGTAACTCTCTCTCTCTCTCTCTCTCTCTCTCTCTCTCTCTCTCTCCTCTCTCTCTTCCTGTTCACAGTCAATTCGGAGAACCGACAACGTCCAAAAAATAAATAAATAAATAAATAAATAAATTAAATAAATAAATAAATAAATAAAAAAAAGGTGGCATGGTTTCTCCATCTTGAAGAAAACGCGTTACATCTTTCACATTACCAACTTGAAGTAGCTTCGTCGAGCTCCCACACACTTTCTATAACCTTGAGACGACTGAGAAAAGGAGTGAATAAAGTGATGGTATGGGCGAGAGGTTCGAAATTATAAATTTACATGTCTCGTGAAATCCAAACATGACAGACAATCTACTTCCTTTAATTTCGCCCCAGAGGAGTCCCGTCGAGACCAAACAAATTCATTCTAGGTCCCAGAATCATAAAATGGAACCGTTTTATCCTCTACTCTTTCCAATTAACTGGAAGTCCAAACAAGATTATTTTGCGTCGTCGAAAACATGCATATGCATAATGGAATGACGAACAAAAAACGAGATTGCTTGCCACAAACCTAATTACACGGGGAAATAGTCATTCACTAACTGATTATTTTTCAGATGGGAGAGTTATTGAAGCCGGAGCAATAATTTAATAACTCACGACTATTTCTGGTAAGTGGGTGATGAGTCGACCAAAAAAAAAAATAAATAAATAAAATAAATAAATAAAAAAAGACCGAAAAACTAATTATCAAGCAAGAACATTCTACTAAAAAACTAATAAGGAAATAATTTACAATAAGGAAATAAAAACTGCAAGCAGGTGATGTGATGAGAGGAGACAGAACAAGGTAGAGGGTGAGAGGAAGGATAACCATAAGAAAAAACATACAGATGCAAAAAAATCCTTTCATGGTTGAAAATACATTTTGTTACTAATGCGCTTGCTAAACAAAAGGCTTTGTTCGCAGGGATAAATACATTCCTTGAAGTAAATGCGTGAATGGAATTATATTACAACAGTGAAAACTAAATATGCACAAGTTGCTGGAAATTTCAACCTGCTATCGCATTACAAGGTTCAAAATCAGAGCCCCAACGCATTTCTAAATAACTGTTCTCGTAGAAAAACCGAATGTTTTTCCAAACATTATTTAACCTGTGCATAATAGAATACGATTTGAGATATAAGGAATAAACATTCAAATAACGTGAATAACCAGTCTGGGAATTCTGAACTCCAAAAAATATAATACGAGAGGTCTGTAGGTTTGACTTTACGAGATTTAGATTGTCAAGCCAATGGGACACTTTTGGACATTCAGCGTTTAAAAGTCAGAAGAGGGAGTTGGAGTGGAAGGAGAGCAAGATAAAGAGGTCCAGAAAATAAAGGAAATGGAGCACGACGATCTAAAGGTGGAACTGGGAGGTATCCCCACAATTGCACTGAGAAGTACCTACTACCGGTTACAAAGGTTGAAGAACGGAACAGGGCTGGAGGTAAAGGGATACGAAGTGGATACAGCTAAGGGTCGAAGGGGCGCTGCAAACTTCCTTTAGTAACGCCTACAGAGCACCACGCATGTTGCACTGGCGGCGCTAACCCCCTACTGGGAGAAATCTGTAGGAGTGCTGGGGTCTTGACTCGAATAGCCGTTCAGCCAACGAAGAGTGACATTACAAATTTTGCAAAAAATACATAACACTTTTCCCTTGACCCGTCGCTTCCATCATCATTGTCACCTTCTCTCACAGACATCAGTATCCAAATCCCCTTCTTATCGTGTCGTCAGTATCTCATCATCTCTTATATTTTCCTCGCCTCCCTCCACAAGCATCAATAACGTTCTTCCTCCTCTCTTTCTCTTCCAATAACATGCGTACCCTTGATCCATTACTATCAGCTCCTTGAAGTCTTTTCTCAACAGCAAATTTTCTCAACTTCAGACAATTCACTTTTTGTTCTTACCTTCGAACCCTTCCTTCTTCTGCCATAAATTCTCGCCACCTTCTCTCTTCATCTCTCCCGCTTTCATCAAGCATCATGGGACCTCATTTACTCATCACTTTTAACAACTCATTATCTCTTTCCAATATCTCCCCTTATGATGTCATCTAATTTCTTTCCCACCGTCTTCCGTCAAAATACACTCGCTAATATCAATTCTTCATCATCTTCCATCAACATCCAATTCATTTGCTTTAGTTTTATCGGTAATATCTATCCTTCGGGAACAGTCTCGTCGCTCTATATCTATGTAGCTGCTTTTGCTTTATTCCTTTTCCTCTTGTTTTGAACCTCTTCATATTTCATAACTCCTTGTCCGGCTTTCTTAATGGACTGGTCCTTCTTTTTTTCCCTTTAACTCTGACCTGATTAATTGAAAATGTTCTCGTCATCA
>NC_087202.1:55156179-55168679 GCF_015104395.2 Macrobrachium nipponense | reverse complement strand
TACTCACTAGAAAAGTATCAAACAACGACTTAGTGTTATTTTATTTTTCCCCTCCTAACTCACTATACATGAAAAACTCTTCGGAGAAATAACTAAATCCATGCAAGAATTAAAGCTTGCGCAAAATAAACTGACAGAGAGAGAGAGAGAGAGAGAGAGAGAGAGAGAAGAGAGAGAGAGAGAGAGGTTCTAGATTGGCCAGATATTCCAGAGTACTTAACCGTGCACTTAACCATGACATCAGAGATCATCATGACTTAATCAATATGACAGTCAAACGAAATATCTATAAGTCCCAAGACGATAATCATAAAAATCCTTTACTGCTACAATGTAAGACTAAAAATGCAAATAATAACAGTCGAAAAGGGAAAATATGAAGGAAATATGTAAATGCCCCATAAAATCATTTTTCAGCAAATTATCAATTTATCCTGCTACAAAACTGGAAACATTAAAAACCAGGTAAACAGAAGACACTAAACAGCACTCGACATCACAATCCAAAGAGAGAAGCCGACAACACAACATTGCCTGCGAGGCCATCCCCCCTAACCATTACTATTTCCTTCCCAGTGGTGGAAGCCAAGGAGCAAAAGTCAATGAGATCGAAGACTAAGTACCCAAAGATAAATGTGGTTTCAAAACTCCACCACTTGGGAGAAGTATCAGGAGAGTCACCCCAAGGATTTGTAAGAGTTTCAAGAAAGAGAGAGAGAGAGAGAGAGAGAGAGAGAGAGGAGATACCGTCGATTGATCTGTCGGGGTGGGGGGGAGAGCGGTACTTCAGCCAGTGAGGAATGGTATCTGGAAAGAAGAGATCACTCCTAAGATTTTAGTGTGGGGTGAAGGAAAGGGGGAGAGGATATGAGTATGATTTATATATATAGCATACACACACACACACACACACACACACACACACACACACACATACCTTTATATATATATATATATATATATATATATATACTTATATATATATATATATAAACAAAAACACACTTACAAACAATCATACACTAACTGTACTCTTTAAATGATCTCATTTACTACTTCTTGTATTGTCAGACTCTCACATGCTTTTCCTTGTCTTTATGCTTGCACACGTTCATGAACAGTCATAACTTTTCTATGGTTAAAGTTTACACAAGAATACAGAAGTTATTTAATAATTTACTTATAATGTCTACATAACACTTGAACAAGGTGCATGCATAAACCCGCATAAACAGAAAACTCCGCCTCATTCCAATTATATTTTTGCATAAGCTTTCAAAAATTCTGGGAGCCCCCTTCTTGACCCACTTGTCTACAATGTAAAGGACCCGTTTACTGTGGCATTAAGTTTTATTATCTAAGTATTAGTATATCTCATTTCCAGCTATGAATGGATCATCTCCTTGGAGCAATGGACCCTATTTCGTATCATGAAAAGAGCTTTGCGCTTCGGCTTGGAAAAAATCCTCTTCTATTCAACCAAGGGTCTTGTTCTTGGAAGGAGCAATAAGTCAAAATCCTATAATAATACCCTAAAGCAAGAAGCGTGACAAACAGACGGCCACAATGTATCATCAACTTCGCATACCATGAACAGAACGGGTCATTAGCCGTCCATAGAGTCGTGACATTGTACTATATGTAAGGACATTTTTCACTCACGGAAAGGAAATAAGGACGATAATCAAACAGGGTTTCGCGTGAGGAAGGCTCTCCTCAAGGGACGCTTCCCAGTAATCACAAACCGCGTAAAAACGAAGAAGAAGAAGGAAAAAAAAGCATAAAGTCTCTATGACGATAAATTAATGGAACGCTATAATCTCTTTCCCCCTAATTCTATTACACGGATGACGTTTTTGCTTTTATGCTCTCCGATCCAAGACCACGCGGAGTTTGCTTATTAGAGCTGATATATCCAAAAAGGGGAACAGTCAAGCATATGAAGAACGAACTGTGCAAAGTATATATACTACTAAATCACACAAGCAAAGCAAAGCAAGCAGAGAGAGAGAGAGAGAGGAGAGAGAGAGAGAGAGAGAGAGAGGTAAATGTAGTAGAAAAATATGACTGCAATGTCAATAGAACCATGATAATGTATGTACTCATTCGGGAAGTATCACACAACGGCTTTGTGTTACTTTCTCCTTCCCCTTCTAACTCACAAACATGGAGTTCTTCCGAGAAATAACTAAATCCATGTAAGAGTCAAAGCTTGCGCAAAATAAACTAACAAAGAAAGAAAGAGAGAGAGAGAGAGAATTTCAGAAATGTTGCGTAAATCAAAAGCTAAGATAAAGCTTTTTCTTTGCCTTTCAGATGTTATTGCTTTATATTCCAAAGTAGTTGTTATACTGTTCTTCGAATCGCTATTTCCCGTCTCATTGACTTGCTTGTGTTTCAACTTTTCTTAGGAGCACAGTTTACTTTCCATAAGAAAAATCGAGCAAATCTGAGTTTTACGTTTGTGAAAACAATGTGTGATCTGACCTCCAGCTTACACGGACGATTGCAAGATTTTCCCCTCATGCATAAGTTGTAGACGTTATATTCTTAACTTAACGTGAAAGGTTCTTTGTATTAATACTCATGCTTAGTACTACTCATAATAACAGCAAGGTTTAAATATAAAGGACACGAATTAAACATGAACATAATATTATATTCTCAGTCATAAGGGGAGAAACAAAGTAATTGAACAGAAACATGGCCTAAATGCAGTACACCGAATATATTAAAACGTGGTAAAATCTACGGTCAAATAGCCTTGTTTCACCAACAAAAATAAAATAAATTTGTTTTATTCTATTAGATGTAACTCAACGCGAAACACCTTTTTTCAGACCTTTTTAGGCTCTTCCATATTCCTTTCCTACCACATCCCCAGCAAGAATAACAACAACAACAACAACAACAACAATAAAGTGGTTTGCAGGCTTACTCCCCGAGTAAGCGAAAATATGCAGTAGCAGATAAAATAGGTGGGTTTAAATGAAAAACTGAATGTCGTTTTTTTCAGCTGAAATCGAGTTAAGATATGATGAACGATCGTTTAAAATTTCATAGTTGCCCTCAAATTATGAAGGAAATACTACGGCCCACAAGTTATAAACCTTGTTATCAATTAAAGAGGTGAACTGAGAAAATAAAAATTTCAATGCAATCATCTAGTTCCGGGAGAAAATTCTGAGAATTAACAATGGCATCAATTAGTCTTTTCTCTGATATAAATTCTTTGCCAATCATCAATCTTAACTTCCTTTTTCATATTTTCCACTAAACTGACTGAAATGCCCAGAAAATCATTCCATGCAGATACCAAAAATTTTCGTTCAATAAGGTTCAGGTTAACACAAGCACCGCAGGCAGAAGGGTGCCTTTCACTGCTTGTTCAAACAACACAATCTGAAATATTCCAAAGCGATTCGATCTGGGGTTAATTCGCAAGATAATTCGAATTTCAATCATAAACCATTATTTTTGTAAGTCATGAACGACTGAATATAAAAATTGTTTGGAAGTAAGGAAATTGACAACTGGATAAAATGGGACCTCTATTTTAATAAATGAGTATAAACACGAAGAAGGCATATTACAGGTTCCTCGTTGGACGAGTGGATTTCGCGCTCGTCTACCAATCCGGAGGTCCGAAGTTCGATTCTCGCCTCGGCCAACGCGGAACCAGAGGAATTTATTTCTGGTGATAGAAATTAATTTCTCGATGTAATGTGGTTCGGATCCCACAATAAGCTGTACGTCCCGTTGCTACATAAGCAATTGGTTCCTAACCACTTAAAAATATCTAATCCTTCGGGCCAGCACCAGGAGAGCTGATAGTCAGCTCAGTGGTCTGGCAAAACTAAGATAAACTTAACTCTGACAGGCCGAAATGTGACAAAGAAACGGACCAGCAGTGAAATTCAGAATTTATTTTTGCAAAAATAACGGACAAAAAATGAGTAAAATATATATTAATTCCAAACAAAACGGCAAGAAATTGATTTAAACGTCCATAAAATAAAACATTAGTCTAAAACTCCATCTAATAAGACAAAAGACCGGAGACAAATAAGGAAGACACAAAAGAGGGTATGAGAACAGCATTCTATAAAGAGAACAATAAAATCAAAGACTCTCTTTATGTCTTATATACCACAGATCAATGACAAAGTATAATACCTACTTTTTTTATTATCAACAATACAATAAAAACTGAAAGAGAGAGAAAGAGAGAGGCTCTTCCACACTATCCTTTCTTCTCTGCAGATATATATAAAACTAGCCAAGAAAAATGATTGACGATTCTTCTTTATACACACACACACACACACATTCACACACACACACAAACACATTCACACACACACATATATAGTATGTATATATATATATATATATATATATATATAATATATATATATATATATATATATATATATGTGTGTGTGTGTGTGTGTGTGTGTGTGTTGTGTGTGTGTATAAAGAAGAATCTTCAATAATTTTTCTTGGCTAGTTTTATATATACTTACATAATTTTATATGTGTATGTGTATGCACATAAATGCTATAATGTCTTTATGAGTGTAGCATTTTCCCTATTCTGATCATAGACGGTTCCTCAGGAATTCGCTGCCAAGAGCTTGTCACCAAAACATCCATGACAGTCCACGAACGGAAACGTCCACGCCAGAACTTAAGAGGAGCATGACGACAAACACTCCAAGATAAGGGTTAAGATTTGAGGGAAGCGAGGCAGACCCAGGGGAAGAAAAGGGGGAAGGCATGGATGGTATAAGAGAGACTTCACGTGAAACTCCCCTCCATAATACAAAAGCCATCGAATGAGCTCAGGCGGAAGAATAACCGTGCTGTGCAAAAGGGATCTGGGATCCAACGATAAAAAAGGGGGATTGTGGAATCAACAGGTATTTGGGTCAATTAAAACAAGACGCAGATGAAATCCCATTCAATCACAGTCAGTGAAGAAGAAGAAGAAGAAGAAGAAGAAGAAGAAGAAGAGAGAGAGAGAGAGAGAGAGAGAGAGAGAGAGAGAGAGAAGGGTGTGGGCCTTAGTTTCAGTGTTTTCGAGAGAGAGAAGACTACGAGTGAATATCGGAGAGATGTAATATAATCATTTCATGCCAAAAGGAATAGAGAGAGAGAGAGAGAGAGAGAGAGAGAGAGAGAGAGAACGCGCAGTATGTGGAGGCTTCTTCTCCTTCCCCAACTTTTCCCTTCCTGATTGGATATCACTCTCCACATCCATTATCATTATCATCATCATCATCATCATCATCATCATCATCATGGCTGCCGTCGTCAATTTCCTTAGATGATGCGACTCCCGTTACCTCTTAATCATTCATTCTTTCGAAGGCGTCGCCGCTTCCACGAATTCTCTCACCCAAAATCATTTCTCCCCTCTCTCTTTTTGCCCTCTTCTGTTCACCTTCTTCTTTTAAGAGGAAATTTCCCGTCCCGTGTGATTCAGGAACCGAACATTTTAATCTTCCCTGGGCTTGAAAGTTATGTCTCCTTTCATCTTGAAAAAAAAAAAAAAAAAAAAAAAAAAAAAAAAAAAAAAAAAAAAAACAGGCCTACCGGCTGGTTCTCTTGATTCGCCCGGTGTAAAGACTATGTTGGAGTGAAATGTATTCTCTCCCTCTGACATATGTATATATTTATAGAATATATATATTATATATATATATATATATATTATATATTACATATATGTATATACATATATACATATATATATAATATATATATATATATGATATATTATATATATACACGTATATATATATATATATATATATATATATATATATATATATATATATATATCTATAAGGACAGAGAAGACATCAGGACTTCAGTGATGTTATCAATTCGGCTAACAAGTGAGGTTATAAGTATATAACGACTTCGACCTTGCAAATCACTGTCGAACTCGGGTATTCGTAATTGTAATTAGAATCTAGATCCAACCCCCTCTACTATGTTAACAAAGTCGAACGATAAGTAAGAGCATATAATGAATACACAAACACTGATCTCTTTTACATAAAAAAATAATAATACCTCTTATAGTACAGTTGTTACCAAAACCTGCATCAGACAGTAGACTCCACATGATGACGAATGAAACCCAATAAATCCTGCCTCGTGCTATGGCAAAATATACCACGGAGACCACTTTAACAACACAGTGGAAAACGGTGAGCATCAATTCTAGATATGAAGAATAATAACTGGGCATTCAGCAGAAAGCTGTCCACCATCTACATGATGGCCACAATGGTTCCACCACGTGGGCGAAAGTCGTTTACACCGCAATGTTGAGAGAGAGAGAGCGAGAGAGAGAGAGAGAGAGAGAGAGTGGTGGGGGGGACTTTTCCTTAAGACACTAGGGCTTTTCACAACGCACAAAGGAAGCTCTCTTCTTTGGTAAGGACATAAAAGTCTTTTCTATTAAAATAATGAGGAAGGACCGCAACACCAAGAAACAAAGGAAATCAAGAGCTCTGACCGTCAAAACAGAACCAAGATCCGCCGAGTTTACTGGCTCGTAAATTCGCTCTTTATGTAAAACAAAGCAGGCCACAGACACAAAACCAAAGTATGCCTGTCTGTCTGTACCTGCTGAGCATACGAATTTTGCAACGAAGAACAGTAGCTACGATTCATTTCCGTGTCACGGGATTCTTTTTCTAGCCCCCTAGATGGGTGGAAGAACGTTCCGTATACAACTTGAAATGCAGAATGAAGAAAGCGCTGCTGCACATGGAATTATAAAAGAAAAACGATCTCTACTGATCACATTTTCGAGGAGGATGTTGTGAAATCATTTTTCCATCCAGGCAGTATGGTTCAGTAAGAATATACCTTCCATTCGAAGAAAGAACTTTACACAACGGAAGAATAAATGAGCTCCCTTGAGTTTTAATTAAGTCGTCAAGATTTAGAATATTTCGGGAATCTTTTAAGAAGAATTTCTTATCCTGGTCTTGGTAATCGTTATTAAGCTTATTATAGCCAAAGACGTGAAGCTAGTAAAACCAATGATTTGCAACAAAGTATTTTATAGCTATATATATATATATATATATATAATATATATATATATATATATATATCTATTTCTATATCTATATATATATTATGCTATTGTATATATATATATATATATATTTATACATATATGTATATATATATATATATATATATATATATATATATATATATATATATATATATACATAATATATATATAGTATATATATATATATATATATATATATATATATATATATATGTGTGTGTGTGTGTGTGTGTGTGTGTGTGTATTATATATATATATATTATATATATATATATATATATATATATATATATATAATGTATGTGTAAGTCTATATATGTTTTCATGTAAATGAATTTACGAGATTTTTCTAAATATCTGTTAGCAGGAAGTTCAACTTCTTAGCTGTGGCATCTGTTTTTGATCCAAGGGAAGGAAGAAGAGATAAATGGTCCTTCCTTTTACTCCATTAAAACCTCTGTTAACGTATACAGTGAATTACGTTCCTGGCAGTTACCGAATCATGACTAAAGAAGGGCTTGAGGCTAGCAAGCACTGCCCAAAAATCTAAAGGTAAAAACAATTTGAAATCAACCACTATCCAGGTTTCGTCGTTGTACAGTCACAAGCGTGTGATGATTATAATATCATTCCATATTTCACCGGTTACAAGAGTTCAATGACCTTCAATGACATTAGAGTAAAGTATGATGTCCTTCATCAGCCAAACTCTTAAGAAAGATTCAAAGGTGGAAAAATTACAAATATGTAGCTGCAATATAGCTTTCAGCTTGTGTCCCTGTTACTTACACTGCTCTGCCAACTTTAATGATAATTTTCCAAAGCTCCAAAATAATTTCTGGATATAAATTTTTGCGAAATGAACCTCTTAAATCACCGAGAAATTCATGGTCTCAATAACAGAAAATTTCGAATTAAAGTTCCTGCTTGCTGCTGTAACTTCAACGTATTTTAGCTTTTATATATTGAAGTCAATTTGCTTCGGTTTCCAACAAGGAAGGAAAAAGCACCGCAATTTCTAACATCATTTCTCTTTCATAAAAGATCTGCCATACGTCGCGCACCTCAAGGGTTCCTTTTGATATATGATATGATGGATTTCAACTATTCGAGGCATAAACATTAAGAATGTCTTGATTCACTCTCTCTTTCTCGCTTTCTGTCAAAGGTGGGTGTCAGGGGAAGGACTCCCAATTCTTTCACTTGACTTCTCCACATGATCAATAAACCCATTCTTCACTTCTCCCGCTGCACAATGACCCCGAGAAGATTTATTCTTGAAAGTGGAGTCGGTTAATGGAGTAGTCATGTACCTGACCCTTGATTCATTAACGAAAAAAATGGTCTGTATACTTTCCTCCCTGCTTTATTTGACTTTCAGAACACTGCCGTGGCTAAATACACCCGATCCAATCTACGGCCTTTTGTTTACGAATGAACGAATAGTAAGAGAGTAAATTACCCTGATCCATTTAAAAAATGTAAACACCTATTCTGTTTTCCCATTTCGTTCACCCGGAAATGAATATTAGAGCAAATATAGTCAAGGCACGTAGGAAGGCTGACTTACTTTTTGACAGTAGATTTAATCAACGGTCTTCCTTTTAAAGACCATAAAAACTAATTCACTCAAAATTAGGAACAAATACGATATTGTTTCGGGCTGGAAAATTTCCGCTGCTTATTCTAGCAAACAGCGAGAATAGGAATCAGTGCTTTACAAACACCTGTGTCTATATGATTATGTTCTTCAAAATAGAGCAAAACATAAGACCATAATACCAGAATAAAATCTCTGCTAGAGCTAATCATAAAAAATCTTCAGTTAAAAATATCCATATCATAAAAATGATCAAACAGGTTTCAATTCTCAAATACAGTGCTTTGGTTAACTTATGTCCCATTGGGGAGAATTCTCCTATCAAATAAAATATGGCCATACATGTATAATTTGGCATAAGCAAAGACTGGGTTTGAATCTTCGTTATGATATTTTATGTTAGATATCATCAGTATTTCATCACATTCCAGTCATAGGACAGTATACAAAATATAAAACTAACTACAAAGCATTCAAGAACGTCATATTGTATGTCAGTTTTTATAACATCTTACCCATATACACGAAAACAAAGCTATGCACTTGGAATATATACATATGTATACTTACATGTCTGTATGTATGAACGGTTAATATAATATGTCTATATTGGCATTCAAGTCACAAAATTTTAATAACATAAAACGAATGAATAAAAAGCATATCATTGGCAAATGAACATTTTTAATATGTAAAAAGATGCCGGATGAACATTCTAGAAACAACTCAGACGAGGACGGCAGAAATGCAGACGCCATATCAACCGGAACCGAGGTTCATCCGTCTTGTCCAATTCGAATGTCTGCCCTCTTATCGGATATCTGACATGAATAAGGCAAAGCCATCGGTCTCAGGCTCAGGAAGGCGGCAAGGTCATCAACTCGCAGATTCATTCCCAGAACTATCACTCTCTTTAATTAGAAACGCAGCGAATACTCTCTCTCTCTCTCTCTCTCTCTCTCTCTCTCTCTCTTCTCTCTCTCTCTCTTGCATTAATCAAAGCGGCTTTTTTCAATCACCCAACTTCACAAGATAGCTGGATGCAGCGAGAAAAGAACTTTTTTCAGGGAAACATTTTTTTTTTTTTTTCCCAAGATGAATCCGTCTTCAGGCAGCTCATGGCCCTTGGAGGTTGCTTACTTTTAGGACCGATGCAACGGGAGAAACTCAGACATGTGATCATCTTCATCTCGTCACCTGTTTCTTGCAAAGCCTTTTCTGCAGCATCTTCGCCGCTGTCATCGTCATCTGTAACAGTAGAAGATGCGGTGGTGGCGGCGTTGGGAGATTCTGGTGTTAGTTTTGGCTCGAAGCCTGTTCGATGAAACATATAAGAAAGGCATTTTTCGCATCTGAGTAGCTTTTTAAGGTTTATACAGGTAATGATCAATCCTCAAGGGGAGAACTTTGATCGCACACGGAAAGGTTATTCAACTAGGAGTCACTTCAACTTCATCGTAACGACGTTATCACCGTTATGAGCTTCTTGTCTGTTCATCACCTCTCTCTCTCTCTCTCTCTCTCTCTCTCTCTCTCTCTCTCTCTCTCTCTCTCTATCCCCCTCTCTTCTTCTCTCTCTCTCTCTCTCTCTCTCTCTCTCTCTGTCCTTACTGTGCAAGTCAGGCTCTACAATCTCACATATAAGGCAAGAAAGTTGCCTTTCTTAGTCACCAACACTAAGAAACGACATAAATAGACTAGAAGGGGTACAAGCAAGAGCCACAAATTTAATTCCATCCATCAGGAAATAGGTTACCAAAGACGACTAGAGAGCCTGAATATGTATGACTTAGAAACACGAAGATTGCGAGGACAACTAATAGAAACATTCAAAATATTGAAAGGAATAACAAAAGGAGACAGTAACCTCTTCACATTAAATGAAAACCAGACAAGAAATAATGGACGGAAACTAGAACTGAAGAGATACAACACATCCCATTGTGAGAACTTCTTCACATACAAGATATGTGACACATGGAATAAACTGGCACCAGACGTTGTAAATAGCAGCAGTGTGGAAGAGTTCAAAAGAAAGATAGACAAAATCATTAGAGCACTGGGAATGAATTGTAAAACCTGCTCCTAGAGATAGGTGAGCAAACGATGTCTCCTTGGATGGACTATTAAGTCTTTGAGACAGCCTAATCCTTGTAACTCCTTGTAACTTGAGGTTCAACCCGTATGGCACCAGTTTCCTCCAGAATGTAGAATTCTTTGACGCATTCTGTAGGCCCTGTCACTTCTTTCGTCCCATCGGTTTTCCCATAATTTATAAATGGAAATCCATCTTGGTCTCTTCGCAAAATAAGTCCACATATTCTAAATTTGCTTTACAGTTATCTAGCAATTTACCGAGGAATAACTTTTTTTTTCATCAGTGGGATAAACCTTGAACTTGTAAAAGTTAGGATGATACACACGTTTAGCAACTGTGCACCGCAAACCTGAACTTTAATCGTAATTTCCCTTAACTTTCCTTACGGATGCAATTAGGCAGAAACCTTCCTGGTAAAGGCAAGTTTCTCATAAGACCTTCAAGTTCAACATTATAACTTGTGGCTAGTAGACTATATTATTTCGTTGTTCTGTTTAAACTAAGTATCAATGATGCAATTACTATCCTAGATTGGATCATCATTAGGCATTCGTTATTTCACAGAAGCGTCTCATTATTTTGAACCACACTAAGTCATAGTAACGGGGGGAACACATTATCAATGAGAAATTAATACAACTATTTGCAGTGTTTTCAGAGGAAATAAAAAAGAATAAATAAAACGAGTGATGTGAAAAAGAATACTTTCAAAATCTAAGGAAATGGGAATCAGGGTCTTTGTTATATAATAACTAAATCATACAAACGGCATTTTCACAGCGCAGTTATATAATTTTCCAGAAAATAACTGTTTTAATTCCTGCTGCTGCCTGGTTCCTCGTATTCTCTGATCAATATATTTAGCTGCTCAGGGTCCTAGGATATTAGGATAGTGGTACGGATAGGGTGGGGGCGTGAGTGGATGGGGTGGGGGTACGGGTGTTAACCTGCGCCTTTGGCCAGCCCACAACTCTCCCTTGCTAACTTAAGTGTCCCAAGAGGTAGCAGCCCTGTAATTTTCAGCTGTCGTAGCGACAGAAATCCTTTACAAATTCTTGGCTATGAGATTTTATCCTTATATTTTCCTTTAGATTACGGTAGTATCTTTAACTCAGAAAAGAACCGGCCTAAAATTGAAAATAATTCCAGGGTAACGTTAAGTAATTGTAACTGAAAATTGGTGATAATATTAGTAATGATAAATAGGAGAGTATGACAAAGCTGAGATGAGATTAAAAACGACAGTTGTCTAATAAGTACATCATTCGATAAATAATGAACAACATTATTGAAAAATAAGGATCTTGTAGCCAAATGACTGATGAGTGGTAAAAGAAAATGATAACAATGAATGCAACGAATACGAAAGAAGGAAAACGGGATCTAGACTAGAAGGACCCGCCTCCAATACCCAACAAAATAATGTTTCGAGAATAAATGTAACCTAATTAGTGTGGGGCATTCACAGCTCCGAGCAAGAGGGAAATATATAGCCCCAAAAAATCGTTTGAGCAGAAAGGTACGAAGAGGTGGCAGACGGTGATACATGGCCAAGAGTTCGCTGTAATTGCTGATAGTGAGCCAATGGTGAACTGAAACTGAACCTCATGTTAGGACCAGTACTCATAAATATCCATGCGTTACAAGCGAACAAAAGTGTAAGTGTATGGAATGTATAATTTGCGCTTATAAAAACT
>NC_087202.1:55118679-55153679 GCF_015104395.2 Macrobrachium nipponense | reverse complement strand
TATGTATTTAGAGTACCCATACTCATAGTGTTCGACTACTGTTTTAGGCATGAATGGAAATGATTATTTTATCATATCTTACCATTAGTTAAACTATCCTCAACACCGAAGCCCATCGCTGTTGGGTAAAATATAGAATATAATGTTTTTGAAGGACTTATAAGCTTCATTTTCTTAAGAATTTATTGTAACGAATATAAGCAATGTATTTGTTCGAGAGAGAGAGAGAGAGGAGAGAGAGAGAGAGAGAGAATATTTCACAGTTGCTGTGTAGCTAGCCTTAGATAAAACATTTCTCCTGGAATGATTTTAACATTGGTTTGATCAAGGTCGAGCGTGAGTGAAAACAACTCTAAAAGGAAAGACCGACTTAATTAACCATTTTCCTCGCAGTGAAAGAACTTACATAATAAAGAAAATAGTATATTTCCCAAGGATATCCTCCCTGAGGAGAGGACTCTGAAAAATCATTTCCTTCTCTTAAAGTAATGATAATTGGCAATTCCCTACGCGTGAGCTAATGATTTCAATGAATTTATTCCAACATTCACCGATTATATAATTTCCATCAAGCTCATAATTAGAGAAAACTATTATACAAATTCGTTTCACTTCTACAATTTCAGATTTAATAATGCACATTATTAGCTTACATGAATATTCCGGTATTTGTTAATGATGTTTCTGATTTCAAAACACAAAATATAAACCTTTCATAGAAGATTTCACCGAGTTCTGTCCTTTGGTGGAAATAAATATTTTCTCAAATTCTAAACAATTTTCTACCAAGAACTTTACTCGTTGTAAATCCCATGCGATGACGTAACTCTCCAAAGAACTAATGAAATTCTCCAGCAAAAATACAAGAGCGTTTGTAAAGCCTTCCCAGGGGAGAAAATACTGCAATAATGAAAAATCCTTGAGAATGGTATTCGTATAAGTGTATACACTCGTAACAGAATCGTACGTATTCTAGACATAAATAATGTGAAGATAAAATTCTTTTGTTAGTCTGCCCCATTTATCAAAGTCAGAAACTAATTCTTAAAATAAATGAAAATAATTTCGGCCCATTTCCTCCGAGCTGGATAATCACAAAAGCATAAGGTATAAGAAAAGCATTACGTGAACGTAATAAAAGAAAGCTAAGGTCCTTGTTAAAATGGTTCATAAACCTTCATCAATGAACCCTAAAAATATGACATTTATATGGAATATATGAATTACTATACTATGGATATATATATATATGATATATATATATGTATATATATATATATATATATATATGTGTGTGTGTGTGTGTGTGTGTGTGTGTATAATATATATATATATATATATATATATATATATATATATATATATATATATACATATATATATATATATATATATATATATACATATATATATATATACATTATATATACACACATATATATATGCATATATCCATGCATATATATAGCCTAAAAAGGGTAATTTATGGGCAATGTGTTTCGAAGGGGCTATGATTAAACAGGTCTAATTAGTAGGATAAAAATGTCTGGTTAAATTGCCGGGGAACTTCAAATTCATTACGACTCACCTGGAAATTCCACTAAAAATTCCCGAATTCCCAAAATGGCAGCCCTAACAAAGCATCTGAGACGCATAGGCCTCTCAGGCGCCACTATTTAAATACCTATAAATTATAGCGTCACCCGCAATTTAAAGAAAATGAATAAAAAAAAAATATAAATATCAATTATAATGAATTTATTGCGATGAGGGATGTAAGGGTTATCGTTGCTCAAGGGTTGGCATTATACACAGGATTTCTGAAATTGTGGAGCGTAGTAAGTCTTCTCGTTATACAATTATTTTGAAAGGCACTCTAAAGAATTACGAAAAAAATACCATATCAATCATATATTAAGCTAATTTTCATGGCATTTTCTTTTTTATACTAAGAAAAACTACATACCCAGTACAGGTATACCTTAAACCTTAATGAAGAGCAATTTCTCCAAAACAAACGAAATACGTCAACTCTTCTGATTTTGTGAAAAACACAATCATGAAAAAAGACTGACAAAGACAAAGGTGCCTTTAAAAGAAACGCTCGTTCGATGAACCTCCTACCCACCCACCAAACCCCACACCACCCCCACCTCTCACCCCAATTTCAATAGGAAAGATTTTTCAAAAGACACCTCACTATTTAACATTCAGTTAGACATAACTAATTACCAGAACCCTGGAAAAAATCTGGCGCTGGGAATAATAAAAGAATGTCCTGCCAGCAGTAAAAGGATTTTTACCGCTGGGATTTTTACAGCTCTTTGACGTTTGCCTCAACTAATGAATGGCCGCTGCGAAAAGAAACTGCTTCCTGGCAGGTCGGAATCGTCAATAGCTCGCCTCAAGAGAAAGAAATTCCGAACTCGCTTTTAGCTTCACAGATTTCTTTAAATGAAACCTCGCTCGGGGAATGCAGAAGCTTGCCGTCAATAGTAATGAAGCCACTCGCCAGGGGGCCGTTTCTCCCTCTCCTTCTTTCTTACTCGGCTTTCTTAACCAGTTCTTCCCTTTCGTCAGCGTTTAATGGGACGTGGGGTCAATTATTACGATGCCGTTATGACAACACGATTCAAGGTATCATTTATTGGATATGATGAAACGTGACTTGAGCGCTGCGCACAATTGATTACCTCTAATAGCAGCTGGTCCTGGAATCTCTGAATAATAAAGGAGATTTGCTCCGTTCATACAGATGGCTTAAAGGCCATAGGATGTGAAAGAAAAGATATCTAGTTCTTTGTTAAACAAAATGTCACCATGGCTCTGCAACAGAGAGAGAGAGAGAGAGAGAGAGAGAGAGAGAGAGGAGAGAGAGCATCTTTGATTTCTGACATGTTAAATGAGAACAAAAAAAATTCGAAGTTTCCGGAACTCTTAAAATTTTAAGCTGAAATTTTACTGGGATATTGTAAACTAGCAAGTGCTATATTTACAAAGTAAAACGTTTCTGAAATATCGATGCGTGACGTCAGTTTTCCCAGGTAGTATCTTATAAAACCAAAGGCTTTTCAAAGGAAATGTGGCGTCGTATTGTATTTGAACAAAGAGCAGATTGTATTTACAGCAGCTGGTGTGAACTGACTTCTTAATATTGAGTTACACTCTACGAAATACCGGTAAGAAATCAGTAACATCGTCAGAGTAATGGATCAAGCTTCACTTTCCTACTTCTTTACACAACTTACGGACAGTTACGGCTAATTCCTTTTTAAATGTATGATGCATTCATATTTAAATATACATAAATATATATATACTATATATATATATATATATATATATATATATATATATTCATATATATATATGTGTGTGTGTGTGTGTGTGTGTGTGTGTATTACTATGTATACTTTAAATATGAATGTATCATATAGATAAAAAGAATTAACCGTAAATGTATATATATTATATATATTATATATATATATATATATATATAAGATATATATACTATACTACATAACTACTAACAGAAATAAATACCATATATACATACCTAACTATATATAATATATATCTTACCTATACTATCTATATGATCTTATATATATATACCTATATATAGATTACCTATATGTATATATATAAATATTAATATATATATATATATATATATTATTTAATAAATTAATATATATATATAATATATATATATTGTCTTACAATTATGATGCCAAATTCATATGAACTGAGTTAAGTTTATTTCAGTTTAACCAGACCACTGAGCTAATTAACAGCTCTCTTAGGGCTGGCCCGGAGGAATAGCTATTTCTACTTGGCTAGGAACCATATGGCTACTTAGTAACGAGACCTACAGCTTATTGTGGGATCCGAACCACATTAGATAGTTAAATGAATTTCTAACCACTAGAAATAAATTCCTCTCATTCCGCGTTGGCAGAGCGGGGAAGCGAACCAGGGCTACAAAATTGTTATGCAAGCATGTAACCCACTCGTCCAGCAAGGAACTATATGAATTGGTGAAAAACTCTGTAATTATGAGAGGCAAAAATGACATAAAGAAAACGGCTGCGCAAAATTATTATAATAAAGTTTAACAGAAAAATACGGGCAGGCGAACCATCCACCTTGTATATAAGTAAGTACGTAGTACCGCCCATAAAGATTCAGGTAATATCTTGCTGGTAAGCCCAAATTCTATTTAAGTTCTGGAACACAGTATAAAGATAAAATACTTTTTTTAGTTTACCGAGGCAATTATTTTGAGGGTGCATGTGGAGACCACACATTTTTCCTGCACCGGAAATGGTACTGACTTTTTCTCCGAGTATTTCAATGTCCGAAATTAGTGACGAAGAATTAGGGATTTTAACAGGGACAGTCTCTTAAATAAAAAGCCTAAAATTCGAGTAAAATACTGGACACCGTTCTTTGGCAAGTAGTACAGTTACACAAATCATTATACATATGAATTAAAATATAAGGCTAGGGTTCCCTAAATGAAAGATTTCACAAATAAAAAAGAAAATATGACATAATCTCATGAATCAGCATAATTTTATTGTCTGCTTGAATTGTTAAGATAGTGATATGTTTTGTCTGTTTTTCATCTCACTTCTTATTCGGCATTTAGAAAATACTAAGTGACTCTCATCTCATCATGTGACACTTACATATTATTTCTCGCTACACTGTCTTTTTCATAATTATCTTTCACTCTTAATCATTACTTTTGTATTAACTATGTTTTCTTATTAAGGCAAAATAATATAACAAGAGTATTTTATTATTTCACCATTTATAATATCTGTATTACTTATTTGGAAGAAACAAAGAATCTGAGGTTAAAATAAAAATGCAGTCTTGTAAAGAAGTTCACGAAAATCTTCGAGACCAACTAACAAGTGAGAGAGAGAGAGAGAGAGAGAGAGAGAGAGAGAGAGAGAGAGAGAGAGACGGCTGTGATTCTCCTAAAACAATTTTTTACCTTTTATACTTTTTAGGTTAATGGGGGATGAGGACATACGGATTTTGAATTCCTCACAAATTTCAACATGTCAAAAAATGACAAGAAATCTGGGAATTAAACATATTCTTTATACCTGACAATAAACAGCGTCCATTAAAATTTTATTTTGAATTGTTTCAACTTCAACATTCAAGAATTTCCTGCAGTGTCAGGAGATATTAGTTTACTGAATTCCCCTTCGTTAGTTCCTTGTGTCTTTGTCGTGCTAAAGGGGAGATATGTGTGGAATAACAGAAGCAGCGAAGCTCATCACATTCGGGAATGCTTTTGTTTATGATGCACTGGCCAGGAGCACAACACAGAACTATGAATTGATGGTAGAATGCGAGAGAATGACCTTGTATGACCTCGTAACCTGTAATAGATGGATACTTCCGGAAGAAAAGCCTCTCAATGGGCTTTCTACTAAATCTTCAACAAGTCATTTTGCCACTTAAAGACTTCATTATGCGTCTTAATTAAACGTGCGACGGGAGCTGGTGGTACAATGGTAATACAGATTCTAAGCAAATTTCTACATCAGTTTATACATAAATAAATCAACTGTGAAAATATGTGACAGTATATTTCAACGATTTCCTCTTTCCACAGATACTGGCGTCTCACCTATCAGAACTGAACAGATCTTTGTGAAAGCGTAAAAAGTAACAAAAACTTACCTAAGGGAATGTGAGGCTCCCGATGACAGCCGTTCCGATCTATACAAAAAAAAAGAAAGGAAAACTTAATCAAACATAACTTTGAGTTATTTCAGAAAAAAAGAAAAACACAAACGCAAAGTACATTATAATGTGAGAAATATCAAATTTAAGAGGAAAACAAATACCTACTGAAGAGAGAGAGAGAGAGAGAGAGAGAGAGAGAGAGAGAGAGAGAGAGAGAGAGAGAGTCTGTTATAAAGACGTAAGGGTGAAGGTCGTCGTTGATCATAGACATCTGAAAAGGCTCTTTTTCTTAACATCCATGTAAAAACTGTGGCTGTAAACAGCTTGTTATAGTATTATAAAAATCAATGACGCCAAAGAGTAAATGGTAAGGACTACAATCCTATAACAATTTTTTAATTAAAGCAACAGAAATAAACTGCATTGTTACTGTAATATGAGCAAAGGGTGCAAATGAAGCAACCAAAATTATTCGTGCATGGAATGTTCCTTGATTCAACTCGAATAGTGTGATAACTGATTTTTCCCATTCTCCATATCTAGAAGGACTACCCATCTCTCAAGGCAGCGTATCAGTCCTGCAGTTATTGCACTTTGACCTTAAAGGGACAGGAGTGAAAACAAGTGCCCTTAAGTAGTCAAACTGTCACAGAAACGTCATGAAATTTCAGTGGCATTTAACACGAATTGGTCCTGCAGTCACCATTACATTTAGAATGAGCATATTATGCTATATTATGGATATAGACAAGCAAACATTTTCATTATCTTCCTCCTTGACTTCCTCCATTGGTACGAAGCCTTTCAAGATAACAGCGGACTGAAAAAAAAATAGTAATGACGGCAGAGGTCGCCCGGGAAGGGTTCGCCCGTGGGTTCGTCGTTCTGCTGCCAAGTTCGATAATATCTTCCTCGAACATTGCCGGGAAATGCAAGTTTGCCAAGAGGAGCAGTTAAGGGAAGTTGGCCGAATTCATGTAAATCCTTTACCAGGTCACTTGTAACTATGTTGGGCAAATACTTCGTGTTGCAGACTACTGATATTACCTGCAGTGTAGCGGCTGTGGCAATACTATTCATGTCAATTTGCCTATTCTTATACTAAATTCATACACATGATTTATCTGCACATAAATGACTTTCATTAAAGTAAATACCAAGACATTCGTGAACATATTTTAGGTTTCAGTTCTACTGCCGGCAATTAATCGGAAAACCTAAAAGTGACGAAAATAAGATGATATCATAGTGCACTGAAAAATGAAAAACAAACAAATACTCAGTGAGAACTTTCCAACTAAAATACCTAAGAATTTGCAATTTAGGGGACAGGAACCACACATGCACATCACTAATGAAACCACCACTGTCCTTGGATGAAAAACCTTCATTTTCTTATATATGAAATCCTTCTAATATAAGATTTTTTTTTTTAAATTGTGGCTCCACTTGCAAACCTAAGAGCTTACTACTTACTTTCATGAAATCACCCTGATGATGGAAAGAGAGTTTATCTTCGCTACCAAAAAAAAAAAAGATACACCAGAGAGCTTCCAATTTTGCAGGAAGTTACCCCCATTTGTAGTTAATACCATCTCTCCTTGAATATTATATGGAGACATTCCAATCATTCAGTGTCTATATCGCGCTGTCTCTGGTAATAGGAGATGAAAGACTAATATCGATAGACCTTTCTATCTAGTCTGATGATTCTGTCAACACAGAAGAGTGAGCCTTCAATTATATGAGAAATGTACAACGCAGTCTCATCCTAAATTAGAGACTATCATTATTTGTGTGCAAATATATATCATATGATGATGAGTTTCTTACCACCCAGAAATTTCATACAACTAACAATTGAAAAAAATAATGTCTTGTCCTATTCTTTCTGACAGAGAGGGAGAGAGAGACAGTAAATGAATGAAAATGGAATTGGGTTTGAAAAATGTGATGCCAAAAGAAAAATCGGTGAGAGGGAATGAAATCAGAAATGCAAACAGTACATCGCAATTCAATAAACTATCAGATGGGCCTAACTAGATACGTAAATATTTGTAGAAACGTGACAGAGAGAGAGAGAGAGAGAGAGAAGAGAGAGAGAGAGAGAGAGAGAGAGAAATTTCCAGTTTACACGAACACAGAATATCCTAAAACTACACCTTAATAATTGTAAAACAAAAGCAGAACAAAAAGCAAAAGATAAGAAGGAAGTTCAGGAATACGAATGGAAAGGGAAAAGTGAAGTGACCCAAATCAAGACACTGAAAGCGAATAAAAAAATCAAGAGATTATATTCTGGAAAATTGACAGTGTAAACATTTAAAGACACTCTCCCCCAAACGCACACAAAGAAGGGATCAGACACAAAGGAAAAAGATACACAATAACAATTCCAAAGCCTTACAACAGAGGGGATTCAATTATAAAATGTAAAATCAAAAAGACTGGAAACAACAGGGGTGACTAATCCTACTGTGTATGCATGAGAGAGAGAGAGAGAGAGAGAGAGAGAGAGAGAGAGAGAGAGAGAGAGAGTTGGGGAATTCATTCGTCTAAATATTTCCGAGATCCTTTTTTCCCTCAAGCATGCGAGAGGACAGGGCCGAGGGGAGAGGGAAGGTGGGAGATAAATACGCAGGAATGTGACGTCAGACCACAGAGGAATTTCAACGGCCCGAATCCTCATAGCCAAAATGGCAAGAGGAAAACACAATAAAGTGCTGAATACAAAGCAATGAAAAGGCAGGTCTTTAAGGCGCGATCAAAAGCCTTCGTTTCAAGGGTTTGTCAAAATGTTAACCGTCAGGCTTTTGATGCAATTCATAACGTCAAGAAAAGTCAGCTTTGATGTAACGCCAGATAAAATAACAGGAAGATTCCAAAGGATTAGTTGCAATCCTTGGGGAACGCATTCATCAGGGAATCTTTTGCATCGCTAGAGAGGTGATAAAGAATGATACTGAGCACTGATGCTAACTTGCATGCACCGAGAATGATTTTCAATAATTATTTTCAATGCAAGCTTTTGGGTTAATTTAAGCTTCTGTCAGAATACTACAATGTATTGATGTTAATAAATCTACTCTTAGAGGCATTGTCACAAACCTCGATGAGCATAAAAACGTAGCAAATGCCGAATGAAGTTAAAAATCTGAACCAACGGAGATTGGACCAAACAAATTTCGCAAACCGACGCCACATGTGGCTCCTTCTGGTACAGGAAGCTGGTGTAAGCACTGACGAGGATTTGCAACACTGGGGGAGAGACTCCAGATTCCTCTTTATCTTCTTATTATTATATCTATTATAATGCATCAAGTGTCATTCGCAACAAGTCTAGAAGGTCATTTAGGCAGAAAGCAAGCTGAGTAACCAGTTGTATCCTAGCCAAGTAAAAAATATCTAATCCTTCGGGCTAGCCCTAGGAGAGCTGTTAATCAGCTCAGTGGTCTGGTAAAACTAAGATATACTTAACTTTAGGTGAAAAACAAACACCCAAAGACATAGGAAACCTTAGGAACACAGATTCTTTTAAAAATATTCTGGCAGTACTAAGTGATATGCTTTCCGAATACTGTGAAAAAGAAAACTATGACAAAACTCACAGAATCATGACCAATCATCTTCATTATTACTGATTTAAACGTCCTATACTTCGGTACTGCAAATCATCTCTTTGCAAGCAAAGTTCAAATGTATTTAGGGTTTCATTTTGGTATGCATGTACTGCACTTACAGTTCGTATAGTTTTATGCTTTTATATGTGTTCTTCAAACATAATTCAGTTGATCTCCACATTATTCGGCGATGCTTCATATGCCTCCAGGAACTTCAGGCTCTTTTCATTACTACTTTTATCTCTTATCATTGTACTCAATTTTACCAATATTGCCTATATATAGGTCATACTTCTTCACAACTATTGAAAATTATACCCGTCTTCATTAGAAGTATTTAACTTCATTACTCCGTTCTCCTGCCTCATGTCCTTATCCATCGTCTTGGTTCCTTAGTGTCATGTTCCAGCTCTCTCTCTCTCTCTCTCTCTCTCTCTCTCTCTCTCCCTCTCTCTCTCTGGCATCAACTATTCCCAACCTCGCTTTCCTGAGTCCACCTCATCCCCTCTTGCACATACTTGACTTCCCGAACTAATTTCATTTCCCCTTGCTCCTTCCCCTCTCTCCGGAGGTCCATCTCAAGGAAGCAAGCACTCTCTACAAACCAGTGTCACCCAGGTGAAGAGAAGATGGCCTCCGGGTGTTGCCTAAGTTGAGTTGCCGGGTGCCACTAGCTTCCTTCATTCACCCGCTTAATGATCTGCGTATCGCGCTCTCTATTATTTTTTAAGAAACACCGCCTGCTCCAGACTAGCTTCATTTATTTACTAATGAGGGCTATTACTGAGAAAGAGAGAGAGGTTATTGCATACCTGGAGCGGGGAGCGAAAAAGCACAGAGTGCGGGGGTCGTTATTGATTGCTTCTATAAATGCAATGTAAGAACCTTCTTCCTTAATTGCGAGGATTAGTCCCATTTCTAGCAAAAGCTGCGTGAGGAAAGAGAAATGGAGGAAATCTGTAATATAGAAATATTTTCCTGACTGTGTCAAAATACGTAAATACCGATAACCCATTAATGGAAAAATCGCAACAGATCCTGCGACTTACATATAATTGAAATGAGTGGCATCATATGCACTTTATCTACAATTTTAGAGGAAAGTAACAAATAAAAGTATATATAAATCTCCCAATTACTGCTACCTTAGTTTCTCTGCCATAAAAGCCCACAAGCATAATCATCTTTCCAGGACATACAAATCCAATTCATTCCTCCCCAAAGTCTCTCATCACATCAATCTGCAATTAATTCCACCCCAGAAGTCTGGAACATACGGATCCATTTTAACTTCAATATATAACTATTCTCTTAATAATTATATAACACCTCAGTTTCCCACTCTTTACTTTTTCATTCTTTTTAACTACAATTCTTTTGCATCTGATAAATCTTCTATTAGAATCTTTCAATGAATAAGACGGATAGAGATTTTTCCAGTCACGATAATATACATTTTAACTGACAGTCTCAATGCCAACTAATTCCATGGAAAACACCTGGATTTCATCATTATATTAAAACATGCTTTTTACAAAGCCTGGGAAAGGAGACGGTCCGTGGAGAAGGTGGATGAAGGGCTTATTAGGAAGGCAATGGAGTCCTCACCCATTAATATTTCGAATAGCCAAAGCTGCCATAAAACCTTACAAATTAACATCAAAGCATTAGAAAACTAATAACTCAATTACCAATGCATTTACAATTATACTGGAAATGAACACATGGAAACGTGTTTCACATAAATAAATTTGTGTCAGAAATTTATTTCTGTGAAACACGTTTCCAAGTTTTCTTTTCAGTCATATCTCACAGTGAAAGGGGCAAGTCGAATGAAATGTTAGTTATTCGAGCGTTGATGGGCCGGGGGCTTGCATAAAATTCGCTGGTATGTTAGGCCTTAGTCACCTGACCGAGGAAAAAATCAGGTACGTAGTAATTAGTTTCCAACTTCTTTTATGACCTTTGGGTCCGAACTGCCAATGCCCTGGAATCTCAATAGAAAGACAGGAGTGCGGTTCCGCGGTGAGTCAGATATTTATAACAATTATACATATACAAACACATACACTATATGCATACACACACACGCACATAAAAAATAAATATATATATATATATATATATATATATATATATATATATATATATATATATATATATATAATTTTTTTTCACAAAAGTTGCGGGTTGTACATGAGATTTCAAATTCAGTTTTAAAAGTAAAAACATTTTAGCCAGAACAGCCTACACAACTTTAATCTTCACTTTAATCTTTACTGCAACAAATGTACCAGTTATACATCATCACAGACCTTTCTAATCTAAGTATGAGAATCGAATTGTACGAAATATGGTGTGACAAATTCATGTGACAAATTACATGATTACACAAACCTCCACATTACCACATAACATTTATACATCTTACCGTTATAGAAAGCTTAAGAGCACCGAGATAACTTTTTCAATAGAGAGAGAGAGAGAGAGAGAGAGAGAGAGAGAGAGCTGGAAACGAAAACATCAAGATAAGCCCAGCGACTGAACTGACCCTAAAAGGAGGGGGGAAAAAAAAGCGAGGAGTCGGGGACGTAAATATTAGAGATTTATAGCTCCTTCACTCAAAAACTTGAAATCCCGAGTAATGGTCAAAGGAAGACTCCTCCAGTTGAGAGAGAGAGAGAGAGAGAGAGAGAGAGAGAGATAGTTATCTTACGATCACACTCGAGTCTTGTATTTCGAGCAATCGACAATGTTAGGCAAAAGATTACACGTGATGATTAAAATGATCTATTTTCCGATACGTCATCAGGCAAGACTCATATGTGCCTATATGCTACATATACAGACAAAGGAAGATGTACAGACAAACACATAGAAACACATACTCACACAAACATACTCATACACATAAATACACACACGCACACACACACACACACACACACACATATATATATATATATATATATATATATAATAATATAAAATTTTATATAGTATATTTAATATTAATTATGGTATGTATGGGGTAATATAAATATATATATATCTGTAGAAGCTACTGGTTACAATATCCTCTTAACTTCCATAATTCTTGGCTCTTATTTGAATTCGCTTGTCACTACAAAGCCTTAAGATCCAAGTGCAAGATCTTAAGTCTTTGTAGCGAATTGGACATTAAAGGACATTTGTAGCTCGATGAAGACACACAGACAGAGACACATATATATACATACACATACACACACACACACACTACATATATATATATATATATATATATATATATATATATATGTGTGTGTGTGTATGTGTGTGTGTGTGTGTGTGTGTGTGTGTGTGCTGCAAGAGTGATCAGACTGGTAGAGCCTTATTCCTGCTGTTAGTAAGCCTATGGATGTATCGCCTGCCCTATGTCCTTGTTCTTGTCCACAGTTGAGGCTCGAACTTACGATCTCAGTGGCATCGACTGGTGGGCGATAGGCTAAGCGTTACCAGAGTCAAAGTATATAGAGTCTGCTGAACTCGGCAGTGGGGGCGGAGCTAATACTGTGACGTCACAAGAGTAACACTTCCTGTGCGTCTCCATTGAATTACTTAAAGAAGCTTTAGTTTTTATACATTTAATCCATATCGCATTGTGTTTTTGACAAAATCTTGATGAAATCTGTAAAGAGGTCACAAGCTTGATGTTTTTAATACCCATTCAAATTATATAGGGTCTGCTCAACTCGGCAGTGGGGGCGGAGCTAATACTTTGACGTCACAAGAGTAACACTTCCTGCTTCTCCATTGAATTACTTAAAGAACCCTTAGTTTTTATACATTTAATCCATATCGCATGGTGTTTTTCATAAAATCTTGATAAAATCTGTAGAGGGGTCACATGTTTGATTTTTTTTAATAACCATTCTCACATTTAGTCACCAAGCCTTGTTTTATTGCACATAAAATATAACAGTTTGAACACACATAGCTACTCCAACTTTCTTCATATGTTTATTCTTTACTTATTTATTTACTGACCTATATACTGGTTTGCTGTATTCTCTTCAAGTCCATTTTTTAAAACATGACAACTCTCTCTCTCTCTCTCTCTCTCTCTCTCTCTCTCTCTCTCTCTCTCTCTCCCTCTCTCTCTCTGGTAGTAATATTATCAAGATTTTAAATAATTCTTAAGAAATGTATTTAGTTCTGTCACTTTGAAAAGCAACTTTTTTGTATGCTAAAGGTTAGAATGATAGATTAATTATATTTTCCAAATCTTCTTAAGAATACTTATTGTTATGCAATAAATACAAAGAAAATGTGGATACAGGCAGTGTAAAAAAAATGGCAGTTGCATTTGCACGACTTGACCACAAAAAAGAAAACAATATCAAAAGTATAAGAATTTCATCATATACGATACAAGGTATCGAAGGAATAAATGATGAAGAAAATGATACATGGAACACATTTCCAGCAAATTTCTCATTAGCACTTCATCATATAAATATACTTCCGAACACATATGTTTACATATAAACCAAACTGTATACATATAGGTATTAATTATGCATGCCTCAAACGATTATAATATTTTCGGAAAAAGTACAGAAAGGTATTCGTCAGTCTGGCTGGATGTATCTGATGACGTTTCACAAGGGGCGGGGCTAGATTTCAGATCTCCCACGAACGCTTAATTTTTTATAATTTTTGCGTGCGTTGATAATTTTTTTCTGTGCGTGACTATGGGTTTCAAAATAATTGTAATAGTAATGTGTTATATACCAATTGAAAGGGCATTCTTTGTACTTTTACATGGTATATGGCAAAATGTAATAAGATGAAAAATTATGTAAGAAAAATGTGGTAAATATTTACATAAAATTTAAAAATATTGGTCCGTCTTTGTCCTAGAATTCCTCGAAAATTTCTTAGAACACCTTTCAGTTTTATTTATGCATTATATAGTAATTTTTATCAGCTTTCTAATCCATTTTTTAGTTTCTTTCTATCATCATTCCTTTGTCAGATACGCTACGAAACGTGAATGTATGAAGTAATTGCACATTTTTGTGTGCATAGATTATTTTTTCTGTGCGCGCTTGTGGGATTGAAAGTAATCGTAATTGTAATGTGCCATATATCATTTGGAAGAGCATTCTTTGTACTTTAACGTAGTATACGGCAACATGCACTAAAAGGAAAATTTATATAAAAAAACGCCATCGCAAAAATAGTCATATGAAAATGTTATCGTAAATATAGTTTCATAAAGATATGGTCCTTTTGTAACTGGTGAAGTTTCACAAGGGGCGGGGATAGGTTGTAGTACCGCCTCGTGAGCAGACCCGGTATATTTTGACTCTGAGCGTTACCTTTCCTGACGTCAGTAAGTCTCTGAGATCATGTCGTTTGCTTAATGCCCATTTCTACCCTTGCTGCAATTTACGATAATCAGCTAACCACCACACACATTATTGTCCACGCCAATGGGGACACTGTAACCTTTACGAAACGGACCCTAAGGTCGTTTACGACCTACCAAATTCGTACCTTGTCTCTATTGTAATCGGTTTGCCACGTGAATAATTAGAAGTTATTTTTCAGGTAGATTAAAAAAAAGGCCATATAATTTTCATTTCTCTATGACTCCGAACTGCAAACAAACCGAAGATGGTAGTGATGACATACGACTAAACTGACAAAGATATCGGGAGTTATTAATCTAAGTTAAGTTACTGAGGGGTTCGTCGACCATAACACTTCATCAAATAATTGTGAAAAGGTTAGTTGCGATGCAGGATGAGACCTCCCTGGAATAAGGATTAGCGACCATCATCAATAACTGAGGGTCACTGTGGAGAAACTGCTGCTTATAGAAGAGCTGTCTTGTGTTTAGAAACCAGACGCATTCCCTGCACTGGACATCTTTAAGGCTGGAAACTTAGTCATACAACAGACCAAGAGATTCTAAAAACATTTTAAAGATAATCACTAGGAAAGCTCCGTTACACAGAATTATAAAGAATGAGACTAAACATAGTTATATATTAGTCGCTCAGCAGAACAATATCTCAAAGACAGTCAAAATCTATCTTGAGCAATTACTGGACTTATTACTTGTAAAAGTTATATATATATATATATATATATATATATATATATATATATATATATATATATATATAGAAATTACGTATATTTATTCTAATATATAAAGCAACCAACATGAAGGCTTCAAAACATGAGAATTCTTACTCATAAAATGTATCCTGTAATTGTGAATATTAAACTGGTCAAGAGGAAGCCCTCTTCAAAGTTCATAATTAAACAGAGATGAAATTGCACCCTTCTCGTTCTCCTCGCTCTTTCACCAGACGCCGAACGGTTTATCATGACAGGTCAAGTTGAAAAGTTCGAAAAGTTTGAGGAGTTAATGAACCCTAACAGCAGATGAAGGGAAGCCGAACATGTGAACAGATTCCGGCTATTACATAATACTTTCCCTCGCAAAAAAAAAGGAGTCTTTGAATCCTTCTTGAATATCGTGCCAAGTTTTGTCCCAGTTCATAAAAAATTTTCGTAAAATATTTAAAATTTTAACCAACTTTTTTAACACGCAAATCAAATGCCAACTTATTTACTATACACAAGTGCTCTGAGCCAAATGAAAATTTTCCAACAGTTTAATGATAAATAATATTTCCAAGGGAACAGACCTTTATATACAAATGATATTGAAATATGGTAACTTAAGTGCATAGATTACAGAGAAATAATAATCCTAAATATTACAAAAGGTTTGATAGTTTATGAAAAAGATACAGTAGTAATGTTTCTTATGAATGCCTGCTTACGTGAAAAAAACAGTAGCAAAGTCCAAATTTCTAATGCACATTTATTCGAAGGATAAAAGCAAACATACCTAAAGTGAGGAAAGCCATCTGAATGATCAAACATGGAAGATCCTTGAAATATTCCTGAACTATCATGGCAAACTTTAACCTTAAATCAAATAAAAACTACTGAGGCTGGAAGGCTGCAATTTAGTATTTTTGATGATTGGAGGGGGGGAGGGGGCTCAACATGCCAATTTGCAACCCTCTAGCCTCGGGTTGGTGACGATTCGCCGCGGCCGATTCGCCAACGACGGTTAGCCACCGCCAGTTTGCCTCTAGCTTTTGGCCACTTGGGTCATTTCGGCACTAGAGACTATTCGCCACCAGATACTATTCGCCACAAGAAATATAAATACAGTGTGTATTGGGTTTTTTCCCCTCTGAGGGCTGACATAAAAAGTGCGGAAGGACAGACAAAGCCATCTCAATAGTTTTCTTTTACAGAAAACTAAAACCTGTCTTCATTAACTCTGCCTGAAGAGACATGTCAGTACAAAGTAAAAAAAACTATCCCCCTTGAATTGACCTGCAACTGGGACACCTAACTATTTGGGGAAAGCTGTCTTCACTACAACTAACTTGCAGTTCGTACATTTAGCTATAGGAGTTAAGAGATGACTCTCTTGGTACTGACCTGAAATTAGGGACACTTATTATAAGAATATAGACATGGCTCCCTTGGCACTCATCTTAAAATTGACTTTTAGCTATAAGAGTAAATTTATGTTTTACCTGGCACTGAAATGGAACTGGTCATTCAGTTTTAAGAGACGAGATGGCTTATCTAACACTGACCTGCTATCGGGAAAGCTAACTATACGAGTAAATCGGTCACTTGCCTCAACTATGTGACTGAAAATGCAATTGACAAATAAAATTGAAATTCCTTTAGTGACTTCTACAATAGGCTAAAATACACATATGCTAGTAAAACTGGGATCTGATATGTGGATTATCGAGGAAAGTATTGAATCACAGACACCTAAAGCCCTCTGTGTTTTAGACATCCCATTACTGTTGGATCGATGGTCGTAAATGTGAGAACCTCACCGGAAAATCCGAGTCACAATTCATGGCTGGATATAAAAGATCGGGAAGATATGATCATTAATTTGATCAAATATTAATAATGTGAAGCCAAACAGAATAAATTAGTTTACATCAGATTTATCATAGGAAGAAACGTCTTCCCTAGAGCAAGTTTCTAAAGTGGAAAAAAATGGCATAAAATCGAGTATGGGTCATAGAATACCAATCTGGCACATAAGACTCTCAGATAACCCATTTTGAAGAATGGTAATATTCTATAGCCCTACCTGACCCTTTTTCCATTTAGCTTTCCTTTCCTTTGCATTTTCGACACCATGCATGACATGCAACTGCAGATTTACTTCTTTTCTTTAGCAGTCGTTTGAACAATTTTTGAGATATTGTCTTCAATCTCACATTTTGCTCTTATTCTATCTTTATCTATACAGAACGTATACATGTGTGTGCGTGTGTATATAAATCTATCTGTCTATCTATCTATATATCTAAATATATATATATATTTTGAGAGAGAGAGAGAGAGAGAGAGAGAGAGAGAGAGAGAGAGAGAGAGAGAGTGGGTAAGTGTTTTTTTTTTTTTGCTGAATTTTTAAAACCAAGCTACCTTTCCTGATCGTCCATTTCCGACCTTGTGTCAAATCAGAAGAGAAAATCAAGAACGTTTATTTGCAATCTTGCTCCACCGACGCAAGAGACCCGTTTAAAGAAATCGTTCTTATCGCATGTTACGTGCAGTGACAGGTGGCACGAGCAGTCATCTCTCATGCAACGTACCAGTGACCTCAAATGGCCCCGAAACACGAAAGCAAATCGGCAAAAGTAAATCGCTGAAACGTGACACTAAGTATCATAATGGCTTACATTCAAACGTCGTTAAAGTATACTCCTGTCCTGTTGAATGCTCAAGTAGCATGATAAGTTATGCAATGGTATTTCTCGAAAATAGAAAGCCGAAATGTTAGTGCAGTCGAAAATCTATCCTAAAACATGATATGAATTAATTATTTAATTGCGCCTAGATTAGATACGTTACGATAAAATTTACAGCATCTCTCTCTCTCTCTCTCTCTCTCTCTCTCTCTCTCTCGCTCGCCTCTCGCTCTCTCTCTCTCTCTCACGTTAAAGTTGTTCCATGAGGCATATTATATATTTATATAATATAATTATATTATATATATTATATTATAAATATTATATACTATATATATATGTGTGTGTGTGTGTGTGTGTGTGTGTGTGTGGTGTGTGTGTGTTGTGTGTGTGTACTGGAAAGGTCGTGGGTATGCGTGGGCGTGCGCAAGAACGGCCTTGAACTATGATAACCTAATTCATCTTTTCTAAAAACTAATCCTACGACCTATGAGATTATAAGTAAGTCTCTAAAGTATCACAGTAATAATAAATAAAAGGCAAGATGTTTTACGACAACACACATCAGGACTATAGCAATTTACTCCACGGCCAGGACAGTTTATGAATATTGCTCATAAAGAAAGTTTTTACATTCATTTATTCCCAAAACATGGCACTCTATGCTTATTAGTCTGATACGAAGAAAGCGGGTAACATAATGGCCCAAAACATTTTAGTAATGCTCCAAGACCAGTAAAACTTGTATGTAGCTTTTATTGAGGTGTCGCATATGACTTTGTGAAAAGAACGATAAAACGTCTCAGCAATGAAGTTTGAGTTGTGCAACTAAAAGTCTGAGTAGATAAAGTAAAACAATTCTTACTCGCACAAAATGTTCAGTTATATTAACGCGTGGAACTTTCACAGTTCTATGAGAAAAAGAGTATTCAATATTTAAAACTAAGAAACTGGATATCCACACCTAAACTCATACTCCCTTATGCAACTTAATACACTTACTCCAGGGCAAGGGGATGTACTGACATAAGGCCGGCTTGATAAAAACCAACCCATCAACCTCTCCCAAAGATATAATAATGCGTATTTTACAATTCCTCAGACAAATGACAAAGATAAAAGGTAAAAATACATAAGAAATTTCTGCCACTTTTTCTTTGAGTAAACTGAAATTCAAACTTCTCCATCGATTCAGTGCGTCGGTCCAACTACTTCGGGACTAGAGATGGGATCTTTTTTTCTTAGGAGAATGGGAAGAGAGCGAAAAAGGAAAAGTTTTATGCGCAATATAGTCAATCTGCATAAAATGGGAATATCACAGAACCTTCCCTTTTGATCCAGGAAGAGCAATTCAAGTGTGATCAACAAAATTTTTTTTGTATAATAAAGGTTTATGCTGAAAGAGGAGAGAGAGTAGAGGAGGAGAGTAAGAAGGAGAGAGAGAGAGAGAGAGAGAGAGAGAGAGAGAGAGAGAGAGCATCGGACAAATTTAATTCAGAATACTGCTCTATTGCCAAATAATGCACCGAAATACAACCGCATTAAGTACAGCAAGGTAGGAATAATAATAATAATAATAATGAACCAAACAAAAACTTCTTTCAGTTTTCTTCTGAAGATTGAAAAAGAAACCCACAAATTCAATTTGTAACTTGTTTACTTCTAAGTATTTACATTTAGTTTTACTCCACACTCGAGTACTTTCAGGCCCTTCTGTGGCCCATTCTCAAGAGATGTTGGGATGTTAGCCTGGGTCAAGGCCCAGCATCTTCTGGAACTTCTTCTCGTTGTGCTGTCATTTATGCGATGGTTGTTCTGGTTTTCTTGAGAGTTGCCAATCCCCGCCTCTTGTCGCTCTGATATCCTGAGCTGATGGTCATGGGATTCACCCTTGTGGTACGGGTGTGGTCACCGTAAGTCTGTTGGGCAGGAAACCTAATCTCCAGGTCAGGCAGGGTCAATCTTAGCTTCTTTTAATATCAAAGCTCGGCTCAATAAGTTTGATAACATATCCAGTTCACTTTAGAGAAAAGTAACAATAATAAACTGCCCTTTTTAGACATACTCATAGAAAGAAAAGAAACAGGATATGAATTCAGCACATATAGAAAGCCCACACATACAAACTCATATATTCATTTCTTCTCTTTTCATAGTCATGATATAAAAATAGGGTTCTAACAGGTTTATTTCTTAGGGCAATGAGAACGTGTGACCCTTGCAAGATAGAGCAAGAAATAAATTACATCGATAAAAGCTTCGATGCATTAGCATACCCGGAATGGTTCAGAAAAAGGGCACTCACCAAAGCTAGAAAAATATTTTACAGAGCGAATGTAGAGAGTACATGGAATAAAGAAACAAGAAAATAGTTGCCCTCCCTTTATGCCTAAAATGAAACAAATCACTTCAAAAATGAAAGAAAGTCAATATAAATTTGTATATACTTTGATAATACCTTAAAAACAAAGTATGTAAAAATAAATTGGAAGGAGAAGACAGTAATACAGATGATGTAGCGGGGGTATACATAATCAATTGCATAATTGTGGAGACAGATATGTGGGGGAATCAGGTAGGGGAATAAGGACTAGAGTCCAAGAACATAGAAGGCAGTACAGCTTAACTCTCAGGGTGAGTGCTATAGCTAGACATTGTTTGGGAAAATGACCATAGGGATGGATTTCAAAACAGTAGGCTTATATACAAAAGCAACAAAATTAGTCACAGGAGGGTGGATGTAGAAGGTGCGCTTATCAGAGAGATCAAAGTAATTGAAGGAAACAAAGTTTTACATCAGAAGATCCCATAAGCCGAGCTTTGATATTAAAGAAGCTAAGATTGACCCTGCTGACCTGGAGATTAGGTTTCCTGCCCAACAGACTTACGGTGACCACACCCGTACCACAAGGGTGAATCCCATTGACCATCAGCTCAGGATATCAGAGCGACAAGAGGGGATTGGCAACTCTCAGAAAACCAGAACAACCATCGCATAAATGACAGCACAACGAGAAGAAGTTCCAGAAGACTGCTGGCCTTGACCCAGGCTAACATCCCAACCATCTCTTGAGAATGGGCCACAGAAGGGCCTGAAAGTACTCGAGTGTGGAGTAAAACTAAATGTAAATACTTAGAAGTAAACAAGTTACAAATTGAAATTTGTGGGTTTCTTTTTCAATAATAATAATAATAATAATAATAATAATAATAATAATAACTAATAAAATATAATAATAACACTAGGCACGATCCAAAGATCCCTGAAAAGGAATCTGGAAAAACTAGAGGCTGAAGTAGCTTCAGGACTCATGCAGAAGTGTGTGATCCCAGAAACGGCACACATAATAAGAAAAGTGATGGACTCCTAAGTCCATCCTAAGGAGGCAGGGTGCAACCCGGAGCCCCACACTATAAATACCACCCAGTCGAATTGGAGGACTGTAATAGACTAAGAAAAAAAAAAAATAATAATAATGATAATAATAATATCATTTATTGGAGCTCAAAAAATCCCGGTTAACGGTAAGAAGTTCCCAGTATAAAACTTCATCTAAAACACCACAACTGTTGACGCTATCGATCCCTTATCCAGTTATTTACACACTATAACTCCAAAACTAACCCAACATTTTGATAGATTAACTTTAACTTTATTTAAGACACAGGCTTTAAATAAAAGGGTTCCATTCCTATCGTTATCACGGGAAATGTGACAAACTAATTTAAAAAATGCGCAATCGAGTTTTCTATGCAGTATATAATGCTGCATGAAACTCTAAGACATGCCCCGTTGGTGGCATGAGTCGTTGGCACCTATATCGGTTCTAGGCATACGATGATGGCTATTTATAACCTTAAATAAAATAAAAGTTACTGAGGCAGCAATTTGGTCTGTCTGATATTTTTAGGGTTGATGATCAACATGTTCAATTTGCAGCCCTCCAGCCTCAGTAGTTTCTAAGATCCGAGGGCGGACAGAAAAAGTGCGGACGGAAAGACGATTAGCCATCTCAGTAGTTTTCTTTTACAGAAATCTCAAAACATGCGCTAGACGTATACAAAAGGATCAGTTGCAATTCCAGTGCAACACATTGGAACCTGAAGTGCCAGCATACTTAGTCATTTGCTACAGGTGCTTGCAATGCTCACGGTCGATGTTACAAACAATTTATTTTTTTTTTCTATGACTAAAGCGAAACATTTGGTGGCAATAATTTCTCTCAGATTCAGGTTCGGGGGTTGAGGCTCTGCCTTTGTAGCGGCGCCTCTGTGCTTGTGAGGTGTTTTATTTGAGGTTTCTTTATGCCTTTCATGTATGAGAACTAGAGAATATTAATATGTCTGCCACGAATTCCTCTCAATGATCACCTAATGATCATTTATACGAATAATCACACATTAAATGATCATTCGTCTAAATGATCAGGTATGTGTCAGCTGGAGAAGTTAATTCACATAAATATTCATATAGTACATCAGCGGTGATTCTTCAAAATAATGTTTTCTAACTGTATGCTCATTTTTGCTTTCCTACTTCTTTACATAATGTAAAAGAATAAAAATTAGCTTTTAATTTTTCATCACACAACACAAAAGGCTGTGCATAAATCCAATTATCCTGTTAATAAAATACGGCCTTCACGAACGGCACAATATTAATTAAATTATATTTTCAAAAATCAGGAGAATAAAATATGATGAATTTTTCACCAGACCTTACAAATATTCGGCCTAAATCTTTTATAGGAAAATCATGAAATCTCTTCCTCTATCCCTCCATCATAATTATATTAAATCGTTCTCATTCCGGTAAAAAATGAATACTGAAAAACCTGTCATTAACAATGAATAGAAAGTTACTACTTTTATCAGAGCGAATCATGGATCATCTATCCTTTTCGTGATATTAAATATTTCTAAACAGAAAGCTGATCATGCACGATAAAAAACATAATTTTGGCTCGCTCTTAGCGCTGCGCCAAGAACCACACGACAGTTCTTTTGAAACCTGATGATTTTGGACACAAACTAGGATCCCAGAGTCTACAACAACCAAAACCCAGATACCAGGAATTTTTTTCTTTTTGGGGGGGGGAAATTACTTGCAGTTCCTACAGTGCGTAAGACCATAGGTTTGGGACGAATCGGCGAGGATACTTTAGGCAATTATCTGCAATTCCTGCAAATCGGTGAGGATTTCTTTTGCAATTACTTGCAATTTTTACGACCCGTTAAACCATAGGTTTGGGACGAATCGGCTAGATGTTTTTAGGAGATTACCTGCAATTCCTGCCGTGTGTAAGACCATAGGTTTGGGACGAATTGGAGAGGACTTTTTTTTATACAATTAATTGCAATTCCTAAGAAACGTAAGACCAAAGGTTTGGGACGAATCGGCTAAGATATTTTAGGCAATTACCTGCTATTCTTGCATTCCATAAGACCATAGGTGTGGGACGAATCGGGAATGATTTTGTTTAGGAAATTACCTGCAATTTCCGCAAAATCTAAATATTTAGCTGCCATAAGAGAAAAGGAAGCGATGATGGTGTTGAAAACAAAAAGCTATTTATATTAGGGAGGGTAAATCATAGGAAAATTTTGATGAGCGCTCTTTTCGTGATATCATTCTGAAACAAAGCGTAAGAGAATTATGCCTAGACAGCATAAGCAAGAATAAAGATTTCCAAGACATAATAATCTCTCAATCTCAACAGGTCAACTGGCCCTTACCGACACCACTTACTCTTGAAACTTTTCAATATATATATATATATATATATATATATATATATATATATATATATATATATATCCCAACCTCCTAACTATTAATAAACCAAATGTAAACGTCAATAATATGCTGTAATAAAAATAATGTTTTTCTAAAAGTAAAAAAGGTCTGTTACGTAAACGCCTCCCGCATTTTCACCCACGATAAAACATAACAAAATCCTTTTCTCTGAAGCGCAAATCCATCTCATTTAAAAATATATATATATACGCAAATTATTCTTTTTCTTTTAATTTCGCAAAAGGCCTTTTCAATAGACCATACATACCGAAAAATTCGCGATAGAAGAATCCTACGTAATATTAGTAAACATAGGAAAATAAATACAGTAAATTACCAACCTGATTTAACCTTTGAGCAGAGCATACAGCACTCAGCGAGAGAGAGAGAGAGAGAGAGAGAGAGAGAGAGAGAGAGAGAGAGAGAGAGAGAGAGAGAGAGGTTAAGCACGAGTGAAATCAACGCATGGACACTGAAGGAAGAGGTGAATTTTCCTTAAAAAAAAATTTTTTTTTTCTTACTTATTCATCTACCTTGCAGTGGAAGAGAGAAAAGACGAAAGGTACCATGGAAGGAACCAAAGAAGACATCAAATTTTTTTTTACCAGACATACGATTAGAATTTATGAATATCCTACAAGCGTGATTTACATACGAAATTCCTACTAGGACAAGAAACCAGGCAGAGAAATACTTCTCTCGCTCGGGATTACCATAACAAATTCGGGCATCCTGTGAAATAGGCTCCTAGGCGAGATATTTCAATTACGGGGCTCCTGAGAGCATCTGTTCCACGATAATAACATCACCTGGGGATATGAATGGGTTCGCATCCAACGTTCATTTCGACTTCTGAACATTTTATTCATTCCGGTAACAGCAGATTTCCATTAATTCCATTCCCAGCGCAAATGGATGCCAGAAGACCCCAAAACAATTGCTAATACAGTTCGGTCATTTTCTCGCACAAATTAATTTCGTTTCCCCGAATTTAAATTTCTAAATTTCCGCTACCGCCTCACATTAGCATTCGACCGTTATATACTTGATTTGTCAAATCCGTTTGTCAGGCATTAGCATAGTTCAGGGACGAGAGAGAGAGAGAGAGAGAGAGAGAGAGAGAGAGAGAGAGAGAGAGAGAGAGAAGGGTACTGGAAAGGGAAAGGCCTCAATTTCCTGTGTGAGAATGTACATGAAAGTGGCTTAGCGTGTGAAGGGGACCAAAAGAGATTTATGCATCGGTATATGAAGAGA
The DNA here is from genome assembly GCF_015104395.2 of Macrobrachium nipponense. NCBI lineage: Eukaryota > Metazoa > Arthropoda > Malacostraca > Decapoda > Palaemonidae > Macrobrachium > Macrobrachium nipponense. Next base: position 55,128,480 of record NC_087202.1, on the reverse strand, counting down.
TTTGACTCACTCTGAGTTGCAAACTCGCCTGGCCATCGTCTTAAATAACTACTATTTTTCTGTTTGATACAGACTGCTTTGACCCGAACTGAACAGTAATTCAAAAGAGCGACTTTCCCACATGAACGTCCCCGTACATTCTTCCCAGCTGAACCTACCCATTCCCTTTCCTTCATAGTCATATCATTCACATGACTGTCTTCTTCAACGCAAACAAACATTTTCTACAGCACTCTTCTTCATGCAATTTCTCACATTCATATTTAATGCTCTTTCCAAGCTGAACATGACACCTATCGTTATTTTAAAGAAACTTGACAATACTCCCCAGATCTAAAAGTAATTTCTCAGAGTCCTGTACCCTTCGACGAGATGGATTCTGCTACCTGCAAATATCTCCACTCTCTTCTTAACCTTTGAGTTCTGATATATTTCCCGAGCTTCATCTATCACGTCAGTACAGACCCTCTTCAAAAAGACCTACTCTTCCATCCTCCTTCCTTCCCATCATAATTAGCTTTCCAGTTAAATATAACCCAAAACTCCATACCATCTGCCTCCAATAAAACTTTTATTTCGCTCCCCGTGAACATACTTGTCTCTTTTATATTCCTCGTACCCAAGGACATACACGATGGAAATCAATAAAGAAAAAGCAATTGGAAACTAAATCGGGTAAACATGCAAACAGCTATCAACTGCACCTGGGAAGAGTTCACGATGCATGCTGAATTTGCAGTCAGTAATTTGCAATTAGAGCTTATGACTCCCCAGTGAGGCATGCGGCAGGCAGTTGCAACCGGCAGGAGGAAAGGAATTCAATACTCTGCTATAGCTGTTAAAGAGAACGCTAAAAAAGTCGAATCTAAGCATTATATCAGTATATTTTGTAAAATACGTACACAAAGATATCATGAAACGTAATAATAATAATAATAATAATATAATAATAATAATAATAATAATAATAATAATAATAATAATCAATAATAATAATAACAACAACAACATAATAATAATAATAATAATAATAATAATAATAATAATAATAATAATAATATAATAATAATAATAATAATAAAATTAGATAAAGACATACAATAACAGTAACTACACAGCTACCATGGAAAAATTATTTCTTTTGACACTATGACATATCTCCAGGAAGAAAAGGCGAACAGAGGTGACAGCCCCTTGAAAGCGAGGAAGGGGAAAAAAAGAAACTAGAGACGGAAAGTGAAAGGATATAGATAGGAGATAAAAAGAAACATCCAAATATCTTTGAAGCACATCTCTTTCGAGGGTTATGGCAGTGTAAAAATTCAATCGGTCAGTCAGTCACCCGAGAACATATTCACTCTCTCTCTCTCTCTCTCTCTCTCTCTCTCTCTCTCTCTCTCTCACAACCATACGTGTGATCGACTGCAAATACATCTAAGGTAGTTCGTGTCTCAGAAGAACATATCTTTTTTTTTATCTCCTCTCTTGATTATTATTTTTTTTTTCCATATCACAGTCCTCCAATTCGACTGGGTGGTATTTATAGTGTGTGGTTCCGGGTTGCATCCTGCCTCCTTAGGAGTCCATCACTTTTCTTACTGTGTGCGCCGTTTCTAGGATCACACTCTTCTGCATGAGTCCTGGAGCTACTTCAGCCTCTAGTTTTTCTAGATTCCTTTTCAGGAATCTTGGAATCGTGCCTAGTGTTCGTATAATTATGGGTACAATTTCCACTGGCACATCAAATATCCTTCTTATTTCTATTTTCAGGTCTTGATACTTATCTATTTTTTCTTTCTTTCTCTTCAACTCTGGTGTCCCATGGTCACGTCTGGCTATTTGCACGTATCACCCTATCTGTTCTGATACCATAGTCCCAGAGGATCTTTGCCTGATCGTTTTCTATCACTCCTTCAGGTTGGCGCTCGTACCACTTATTACTGCAAGGTAGCTGATGTTTCTTGCACAGGCTCCAGTGGAGGGCTTTTGCCACTGAATCATGCCTCTTTTTGTACTGGTTCTGTACCAAGTGCCGGACGTTCGCTTGCTATGTGATTTATGGTTTCATTTTTCGTATTGCACTTCCTACATATGGGAGAGATGTTATTTCCATCTTTCGTTCTTTGAACATATCTGGTTCTTAGGGCCTGATCTTGTGCCGCTTTTATCATTCCTTCAGTTTCCTTCTTGAGCTCCCCTCTCTGAACCAATTGCCATGTGTCAGCGCTGGCTAGTTCTTTAGTCTGTTTCATGTACTGTCCGTGCATTGGTTTGTTGTGCCAGTCCTCTGTTCGTGCATTGGTTTGTTGTGCCAGTCCTCTGTTCTGTTTGTCATTCTCCTGTCTCAGTAAATTTCTGGGTCTTCGTTTACTTTTATCAGTCCTTCTTCCCATGGACTCTTGAGCAACTCGTCTTCACTGGTTTTCAGATATTGCCCCAGTGCTCTGTTCTCGATGTTGGCGCAGTCCTCTATACTTAGTAGTCCTCTCCCTTCTTCCTTTCGTGTTATGTCCGTATTTGCTCTTGGGTTTAGTGCTTTGTGTATTGTCATGTTTCCTAGTTTTCTGGTCTATGCTGCGGAGTTCTGCCTTCGTCCATTCTATTATTCCTGCGCTTTATCTGATTACTGGGACTGTCCATGTGTTTATGGCTTTTATCATATTTCTGGCGTTGAGTTTTGGCTTGAGTATCGCCTCCTTGAGCCTCTGCATATATTCTTTCCTGATCGTGTCCTTCATCTCTTGGTGTTTTATATCCCCTCCTTCCATTATTCCCACGTATTTGTATCCGATCTCATCTATGTTTTTGATGTTGCTCCCATCTGTTAGCTTTATCTCTTCAGTCCCCAGATACAATCCATACAGTCTGGGTTAGGGTATCTATTTCCTTGATGCTCTTACCATACAGCTTGATGTCGTCCACGAACATCAGATGGTTAATTCTGTTGCCTCTTTTCTTGAGTTGGTACCCAGCATCCATCTTCTGCAGTACTTTTGTCATGGGAATCAGGGCTACTACGAAGAGTAGTGGGGAAAGTGAATCGCCCTGGAAGATCCCTCTCCTGATATTAACCTCTGCTAGTCTTATTATTATTATTATTATTATTATTATTATTATTATTATTATTATTATTATTATTATTATTATTATTATTATTATTTTTGTTGTTGTTGTTGTGCGTTGTTTATTATTATTATTGTGAGCAACAGCGGAAAACATTTCTTGATAATGTCAGAATTTGTTTTCTAAAGCACAAGCAAGGCTAACCATAACACAGAGGAGGAGAGATCTATGAAAACATTTGCTTAAAGAAAGATAAGTAAATAAACAAATACTATTATATTACAGCGTATCAAAATAAAAATAAAAAAAGTCCCAAAATAAACGTCATCGTAGTAAATTTAGAAGAGTGATAAAAAGATATGCTTACCTTTTTAGAAATATAAGTAGATTTCTTCATTTAATAAATAAAATGTTTAAGCATTTCACAAAGACTTTTTGTTTGTAAGACTGAACGCAGCGCGTCTAAATGTATTTAGTTCGAGATTGGTTGTAATCTTATGTAAATAATTTAGTGAATAAAAACTTTAAAAAAAATTATTTAAACCAACTGAAAAACCACACAGCGAAATAAAGAATTGAAGCAGTTAAGAAAAGGTAAATAAATGTAATTACCAAACATCGAAACAATATATATATAAAAAATTCTTGCCATAGAAGAAACATAGCTTGCAAAAAAGATATAAAAAAAATAAAAACAAATACGAAAAACAGACCGAAACAAATAAATATGGTGGACTTCCTTCGCTGACACCAAATCTAGGCTGTCGAAGAGACACCGAAGGGGACAAATAAAATATCCCTGATGGAAAGGAAAGGCAACTGGACACATAAAAGAGAAGACAAGTAAACAAACAGTATTTTTTTGTGCTGGAAACTGCTGTCCCTCTCCAACAAAAAAAGCTATCCACTCTCACAGACTACGATAGCGGACCTAGTACTCTTCACTGCAGATGTCTTTTTTAACTCTTAACATTTGGCTCTCCTGCATAAGGCCATTTCACTCTAGTTCGGGTAAAAATAGACTGCGGTCTGCAAGCTGTAAAAAAAAAAGTAATAAAAAGAAAAGTCGATCATTTTTAGCACCTAGCTACGGCAAAGAAGAGTTGCGAACCATTATGAATCAGTTCACATTCATTTGCCTGCAGCATGATACTATCTATTGTAAAATAAAATATGATTCTCAATAACTTGCATTATAAATAATCACCCCTAATCCTCAGTGAATGCATATGACGTCCCAAAGAAATTAAAAGTTCACCATTACAGAAAGTGTGGTCATGTCAGCTGATGCTCCGTTTAGTTTTTTATATCAATCCTTTAAATCAGGAAAATGCTGAAGGCATCTTGCTCGTTCGAAATACAGGAAAAACTAGATGGAAAATATCCCAATTGTTGTTGCAAGTGCGTCGGACTCTACATCAGCCTCCAAGCTCAGACACAAAGAGATAGCGCAGAGGTGCAAAGATAATTTAGGAGGGGAAAAAGAACAAATTTCTGTAAAATGAGAAGCGTATACGTATGTCTTCGTTCCATTTATTGAGTGTATATAGTAATACCATATGACATGTATAAAATATATATATATATATATATATATTATATATATATATATATATATATATATATAGTCATATATATATATAACATATATATATATATATATATATATATATATATATATATGAATATATATATATATATATATATATATATATATATAATATATGTATATATATATATATATATATTTATATATTTATATATATAAATAGTATATATATATATATATATATATATATATATATGTATATATATATATAATAATATCTATATATATATATATATATATATATATAGATATATATATATATATATATATATATATAACATTCATATTTATATATATATATATATATATATATATATATATATATATATATACATTCATGTACGTATGAATACTATATATATGTATGTTCAAATATCAAGTCACAAGTAACCGATTGTATTAAAAAAGTGAGAATTATGCAATGAAAAGTGAGAAATGTGACTCATCTCACATGAGAAGTATTTGAGTCATGCCATTTTGCAATTGTGTGTAGCTGATAGTAGGATTAATGCACTATACCATCTCTTAGGGGGCTAAATATTATCAAAATATAATTCTCTTTTGCGGTGCAGCAAATGCGATGATGTTATAAGCCAATTCTTGCTCATTTTTTTTTATTTTCAACGTGCCAAGTCTAAGGCTAAAGACAAACTTTCATCCATACATCCACGCATACACACATACATGAATAAATAAATACATGTATGTCCGTGGTTAAAAATGCCTTCATATTTCATGCCTTACAACACACCGGAGATCCTGGAGCCTCACCGGTAGTATTCATATTCACGGGCACATTACATTACCCACCAGCATAGAAGTTTATTTTTGGCCAAAGAATAACACATCCCTTGTTGTGGGTGATAGTTACATTCGCTTGGTGTTTATCAGCAGAAGCATTTAATACCGCTTAATATTACAAATCTAAGCAGAAAATATCACCGAGAGAGATTATCTATAAAAGGCTAGTGAAGCAAGGTATGTAAACTTCCCATCAGTTAAAATAAACAAATTACATTCTTATAACAGGTAAATTTACAAAGGGTGGCTTCAAAAAACCTGTCAACTTTGGAAGAAGGGTCTAACCAACGTTCGTTCACATCGAAGCCCTTAACGTCACTTAATAAACGTTAATTAGATGTTAATAAAGTGACCAGTTTTTCTTTAAAATTAATAATGATAAGCAGTTTCTGAAAGTCAACGGCAGCAGTCATCTTCACACCATCAAAACGAATTAATTCGCCCATCCGCATGTAGTACGTTTCTTTCTTCTCCTTTGATTACAAGAGACGAAAGGTTGAAGCATTCCAGGTTCCTGGACATTTCATTAGGAAAATTCCGAAACATTCCTTCGCACGCACAATACTTTAGCCTCACCTTTTTTATTGCGTCACTTCAAAATGCAATACATCTAGCCGTTTTTCTTTATTTTCCTAAAAAAAAACATATTCTTTGTAATTGAAAAATTAAACTAACTTTTGCACCAAACCAAAAAAAAAAAGGTCAAATTTATCAGCAATATTATTCCTAGAGAACATAATTATAAACCACACATGTATAAACTCGATGGAGACATTCACTCATTTATTTTGAGAAGCAATGAATCGTATCTTATAAGTGATAGCATATTTACAAACACAAACTAACTGAGATTCAAGGAACAGGTCAATATTAATCTTAAGTAGCGTACTTATGAATTCAAAGGTATTACTCTACCCACTTTGTTTACTATACGCTATTTATCGGAGTCGATACACCAACAACTGTGTAATAATACGCATTGGTTTATTCAAAGAATCAAGCCAGCATACATTCATACATTATGTGGTATAAAAAGCCTTTTCCGAGCCAATGAAGTATTGATGATCATTTTCCGTATTAGGCCTACTTTGCTGATAAATATAACATTAGAATGAATTATTATACAGAGTACTAAACCAGTCCATATGATATGTATATATGCATTCTTTATGCATATACAGTAAATATATACATATATGTATATATACATACACACACACACACACACACACACACACACACACATATATATATATATATATATATATATATGAATATATATATATATATATATATCTATATATATATGTGTGTGTGTGTGTGTGTGTGTGTATGTGTGTATGTATGTATAACAGTATACAATAATAACTGACTGAACTGAAGAAAAGAGTTTTCATGCTTAGGCGATGAAAAAAAAAAAAGACAAAGGTACTTAAGAACAGTGAGCCAGTCTACTTAACAGTTAGTATAACAAATAAGGAAAGGAATGGCCACAAAAATTCCGGCAATATCTACATACCACAGTTAAATTATAGTATACTATAAACACAACAGAACGTAATATTATAAAGCACATTGTTATTCGCTCTGCGAGCCACACTATAACGGAATACGTATGCAATGCTTTCGTACCTAAAACCTTATTTATCGCTGTCGTTCCCAAGTGCTTGTAAACTGAACGGGTTCATAAATCAGGAATATCGATTACACGACCTCTCCATTCCCAAGAGCATTTGGAACCACGATTTTGTGCTCTCCTTTGTTTTATCTCATCTTCTTTTTCCATATCTTTCTTTTCCTCTCTGGTCTCTCTCTTTCTCCCTTCCAGGCTCCAACGCCTTCAACCCCTCCTCAGCCCTCTTCAGCCATCTCATTCCAGCGGAAGAAGCAGTCTGGTGCGAGATCATGAAGATCGAAAAGTCGATAACACTTTTGAAAGCTAAAACGACTTGGTTATGCGAAACATTTTTTCGGAGTAAATCTGTTGCTGTCTTGCACGAAAAGAGGCACACATACCTCATTATTCATAGGTACATATTTGCGTTTCCAAGCTCGTTTACATAAAGTACAACAAAAGAATGTAGACATACATACAAAGTACGAACATTCCATGCATGTTCATATGTATATATACAATTCCTTTCAAGTTTCCAGGGAAATAAGAGGTACTCCTTTCAAGTAAATATAGTAAAAACAGAGTTAAAAAATATCTTTGATATAAACACGTATACTCAGGAGCATAACGATGTCTCCTACTTAATAGCTATTTCTCTCTAAACGATGTTACTACAAAGCAGAATAATTTTACAAATGGAATGAGGTCTGGTTACAAGCTCCACTTCCCTACCCACTTCCTGACAACCTCCAACCCCGCCCCCCTCTCCCACCCCCACATGAAAGCAATCAGCTGTATCTATATCCATAAACTGTCTGCAACAGGGGAGAACAGAGACCGTGAATCATCTATGATCTATCCTACCATAAGCTCATGCCATGTGTTTTGCATTGCAATGCAACAACAAAATAAACATCATTTTGCCGTTTAATAATAAAGTCTTTTGTACTATTTCTACCAATTAATGAAAAGAAATACGCTTAAACCCTCATACACAATAAATATCTTTCTTTCCGGTTACGAAATATTATCCCTCAAGATGAAGTTACAAGCAAGAGAAGCCAATCTCCTCGTGCCAGGGGAAATTATTTTTGGGGAAAAATAATCCCCCATCTATTAAAGACCCGATAAAATGCAAATGAACACAACTTCATCAGCACGCAGAGAGAGAGAGAGAGAGAGAGAGAGAGAGAGAGAGAGAGAGAGAGAGACTCCCACTATTAAAGGCCACTTTGAATCCCCCAACACTGATATCGTAATTAACTGGATAATAAAATATCACATAAAATGACCAGGTTTGGCGAAAGAAATCGACGGATTGAGAGCGTGAAAAACAACACTTCAGTCAGCAATCAGGGTTCGAAGAAGTTGGTGGGGGAGAAGGATCCCCTCAAGGGTAATCCTGATACAGCATTCACGCTATGCCGTGGCATCAGGCAAGGGAGCGGCAGAGATTACGCCAGAAGGAATATCGGGTTATGGAGACTGCTGCATAAGCCAGTAGACGTCCCACGCACTGGCCGAGGGAAATACTAATCTACCTGGCAATTTCATAAAGGAATTCGGATGGAAGGGGAAACAACAGCACCACTACTGGAGATATTTTTGAACATGATCCCCACTTGACATTCATTCAAATAAGTTAACGATCATTACTGAAAATAATAATATACTTAATAATAAAATTTAAATATTCTTATAAAATTTTTATAATTCTTTCATCTTTTTGATGGAAATTTTTTTTTTCAAAAATCATTTAAAAGTCTGCTAAATATCACTCTCAGCACCAGGTACAACAAAGATAACATCAAGGCTATAAATATATAAGTGCTAAAACTAAAAAAGAAAAAAAAAATCTTATTTCGTTAAGCTTCACTGAATCCGAACATCAGGCGAAGACTGCTTTTGAATAAATATAAGATGGCTTTGTTTCCAAAAATATCATGTATGGTTTTAGAGTTACTGATTAGAAGAAAAAAAAACAAGCCTTGGCTTATTCAGGAGTTTGAATTTCAAATCCTTCTAGGCTTTTACATCTTACTCTATAAGAGTTTTGGACAGTGACTCAAGATACTATCTATTTAGCAGACCTGCAGCTGACCCATTTCTAATAAAGGACAAATGAACCACATTACACATGAATACTTTTCTTCATTTAAACATTAATACTAAAATTTATGTCTGCATGATAAACTTACCGGAAATACCGTAAGAATTAAAATAAGGAATTTATTAATCTCTGAAACGTGGCAACATATTCAACGTTTAGACCTGCCACCGGTCAGCCTAGGGTCTCTCTCTCTCTCTCTCTCTCTCTCTCTCTATACTAGACAATATTAATGCGCAAATGAAAGCACTGGTACCCGTCGTAGGTCTGGGGCACGCCCTCCAGATCCTCCTTATTTTATCGTGGCTAAACCTCTAAATGTTCAGAGACTATTAAACACAATTATACATTATAAATATCAAACTCTAATTCAAATTTCAAAACTTTCATGGAAATTCCTTAAAAATTAGACTCCTAGAGTTTCAAGATACACAATATTTCAGGCAGTTGTACGACTTCCTAGAATATCAGGTGGCAAGATTATAAACGAGAATCCTTAAATCAGACACCGCAAGGATACAAATTTCAGATGATTTTAGAATGAGACTTAGTTAGGGTCGCTGAAAATATTTGATCTCAGTCAGAAATAGCAGCTATCATCTCGTG
>NC_087202.1:55076179-55113679 GCF_015104395.2 Macrobrachium nipponense | reverse complement strand
CTAACACCAGAAATACAGATCTCATATATAATTCACAATATTTATTCTTTTATCGCAACCTTGAAAATGAGCCTAGTTGTCTTGAAACTTCGTCACAAATTAAGATGTTTTCATGTACCATGTATCAGTCAGTTTCCACTGCTCTCATATCTTCATGTATATATAAGTGTGTATGTATGTATATATATAGGCTATGCAGGTATATCACATACATCCATTCAGGAAATCGCAGACAACCACATCAGAAGAATAATTTATTAGAGACGTTTCGCACATACAATGTGCATCTTCAGTCTGTTGAGATAAAAAACACATACATATTAGCATTCAATAATAGCAGGATTCTTAATATAGTAAAAAGACTAAAATTAACTTAAAATTGACATAAAGGACTAAAAATTGACAAGTAAAACTATAAAGTAAAAAGTACAAATAAAAAAAAATACCAAGGCGCAACCAACCGTTAGTTGAGAAGGAAGGAGGTAGAATGACTAGACTTGGGCAAGAAGTTAAAACGTTGACTATGCCAGATAAAGCGGAGAAGATGAAACTCCACTATTCAACGAGGGAACAAGACGTTTAATATATAATGACTCTAGTGTGGTTATGTAATCAGAGTCTTTAACCTGAGCTAAAATAGAGAAGTGTTGTTTCTTCACCTCTATCTTGCAATGATTGCGTGGTTTTTTTTTTTATGTTTGAGTGTTCAGGCCTACTTAATTTTTGACCGGTCCTGAAACTAAAGCCCATGTGACTGCAGTATCTCATCTGCAGCAGCCTCCTGAGATATATATATATATATATATACATATATATATATATATATATATATATATATATATATATATACTATATATACATATATATATCCGATATATATAAATATACATGAATATATATATATATATATATATATATATATATATATATATATACATATATATATATATATATATATATATATATATATATATATATATATATATATAATATATATATATAATATATATATATATATATATATATATATATATATATATATATATATTATATATATATATCCTTCCCACCCACCCCCATCGACTTGAAAGAGATGATTGATAAAAATCTCTGCGCTCAGATTGAGATTATAGATAAAATTCCCTCATTGGCCTGAATGGGATTATTTCTGAGAATCTCCATTGAGATATTAAGGTTATCGATAAAATAAAAAAAAAACACACTTTTATAGGATTATTGCCTCTTGTTCCACTAGCTTGTGAATATATTATTATTATTATTATTATTATTATTATTATTATTATTATTATTATTATTATTATTATTATTATATATTATTATTATTATATATATATATATATATATATATATATATATATATATGAAGATATGAGGGCAGTGGGAACAAACTGGTACATGGTACATGAAAACATCGCCATTTGTATGTATATATATATATATATATATATATATATATATATGTATGTATGTATGAATGCATGCATATATAACTTCATTCACTAACCTTATTAAGGACTTACTTTATCTACAAGATATTCTCTTCGAAAAATTTGATATTTAACTTTCTCTTGATTTATTTAGGGTAATGAGGAATTCTAGCAAAATCACTTTTCATTAAAGCGTAATTACTTCAATAATCCACACAAGCTAGTGGAACAATTAGGCAATAATCCAATAAAAGTGGGGTTTTTTATTTTATCGATAACCCTTCAATATCTCGATGGGGATTCTCAGAAATAATCCTCTTCAGGCCCATGGAAATTATAGAGTCGATGAGGGAATTTTATCTATAATCCCAATCTGAGCGCCGAGATTTTTATCAATCATCTCTTTCAAGTCGATTGGGGGGGGGGGAGGGTGGGGGGGATTATAGATTCATAACAATAAGTCTTTTCAACCCAGTGGGGCATCAGCTGTCTGTAATATGTAACTAATAAAGCTATATTCCTTACACTAGAGAATTTTAACACTCAATAACAATCGGTTGTAGGTATTATGTTCTCTACGACAGTATTTCTCCTGATTTCAAATATCCATTCAGAGACATTAATCAAAAGAGTGTTATTCTAAGTAGACTGGGGATTTCTGAAAGATTTTAATTAATTATATTATTGCACCTAGTGTATTTAATATCGCTAAAAATTTAGAAAGACAAAATAAAAAGTTAAAATGTATCCTAAAGTTGGACAATAAGCAAGGAGTTCAAATTCTATTTAACGGCAAGTTGGAGACCATTATCATTTTCGTTTTTATCCATGTAACAAAAAGAGAGCTAACTTCAGTAACTTTACTTGGCATTTTTTGCGGAACTAAATATACTGGAAGCGAATTTTCGTCCTTTGTGAACAAAGAAAAATTGACTGACTTTTCCCCAACTACGAGGAATTATTTAACAACGGACTGAAACGTCATGGCGAGCCTTTTATACAAGATTGTTTTCCATTTGCCATACTCAAATACACGTTGAAATTAATATCAAGTTACGCACCTATCCTACCAACATATAAGAAACTTCAGCTACTCCTTTCAAGGAGGTAAAACTATCTTAAACTATTACAGACAAGGAAGCATTTTAAATAATTGTAATCCTAAATAAGATAAATAATACCGACAGATACTCTTTCATATAGATAAAAAAAATCATAAAGTAAATATATAAAAAACAGAAAGCAAGGATTTCAAATTTGAGTTTACTCTTCCCTCGTTCATAATTTGAGTATAATTTTAATTCTGAATTACACATTTAACGTAGGTGGCCGTAATCCTCTCGTGATAGTATTTGAAACCCAATTTGGTGCTGCACGCAACTATTCCTTCGATATGTAACCTTTTCGTGACGATACCAACTTGCTCTTATTGCCAAAATATTTTTGGCTATACCTACCAGTAAGATTATGCATCATAAACGTTATAACTGCCAAGAAGTTCAGGTGTGTACACACACGCGCACGCACGCATACACACACACACAACCACTCATATATATATAGTCATAGAGAAGTGTAATCTCTCTCTAACACTGCGAAGAAAAGGGACATGAATTTATTCAGATGAATGAATTTGAATGGAAAATAACGCTAGAGAGAGAAGGAGAACGGTTTAGGAAAAGGAAAAAACCGGTTCCTGGGAGGATGTGGGGAAGAAAAATAATCCGCCTTTATATACCATTCGAGAAACAAGACGTCACTACCTACAAACCCACACTGGCATAAGTTCGCTCGCATCTATTACAACTTCTCTCTCTCCCTCTCTGAAAAGTACAGTACTACACAGTTCTTGTACACGTAGAGCAGTATACAATACATATCTCTCTCTCTCTTAAAAAGAGCAGTACTACACAGTTCCTGTACATGTAGAGCACTTCTAAAAAGTACAGTACTACACAGTTCTTGTACTTGTAGAACGATATACAATCTCTCTCTCTGTCTCTCTCTCTCTAAAAAGTACAGTACTACACAGTTCTTGTACATGTAGAACGATATACAATCTCTCTCTCTCTCTCTCTCTCTCTCTCTCTCTCTAAAAAGTACAGTACTACACAGTTCTTGTACATGCAGAACGATATAAAATCTCTCTCTCTCTCTCTCTCTCTCTCTCTCTCTCTCTCTCTCTCTCTCTCTCTATTTCTTAAAAAGAACAGTACTACCCAGTTCTTGTACATGTAGAACGATATACAATCTCTCTCTCTCTCTCTCTCTCTCTCTCTCTCTCTCTCCTAAAAAGAACAGTACTACACAGTTCCTGTACAATCTCTGTACTTTTTTCAATGGAATGTTTAAGAAATGATCGAAGGAAAAAAAGGAGTGGTCAAAAAGATGGCAAATGCCTTTTAACTTGGATAAGTGTTACTAAATGGAACAAACAACCCTCATGCAAACTACATGCAGCTTGGGAATGACACATATAGTAGTGTACAACAAGAGGACGACCTTGGAGACATTATTACCAAAGACTTAGTCTTAAAATCCACAAAACAGTGCATAAAAGCGGAAAAGAAGGCACAGAAACTAATGGGATACATAAAGAGGCAGTTCAAATACAGAACAAAGGGAACGTGCTGCAGCTCTACACATCAATAGTTAGACCACATCTTGAATAAGCAGTAAAGATTTGGTCACCAACACTGAGAAAGGACATAAATAGATTAGAAGGGGTACACGCAAGAGCCACAAAGTAAATGTCATCCATTAGGCATATAGGTTACTAAAGACGACTAGAGAGTCTTTGAAACACGACGATGGCGAGGACAACTAATCAGAGAAAATAAAAAACTGAAAGGCATAAGAAAAGTAGACAGTAACCTCTTCCACATTGAACGAAAACAAGACAAGAAATAATGGATGGAAACAATAACTGAAGAGATTCAACACATCTCATTGAGGGAACTTCTTCACATAGAAGATATCTGACACATGGAATAAACTGCCACCAGAAGTTGTGAACAGCAACTGCGTGGAAGACTTTAAGAGAAAGTTAGATAAAATCATTAGAACACTGTGAATGAATTGCAAATCCTGCTCCTAGAGATAAGAGAGCACATGATGTCTCCTTGGATGGACGAATAAGTCTTAAGTCTCTGAGACATCCTTATCCTGGTAACTCTCTCTCTCTCTCTCTCTCTCTCTCTCTCTCTCTCTCTTCGCTAAAGTACTACATTATTCTTGTAAATGTAGAACGCTCATAATCACGAGCCACATTATATACTTCTTAGCTCTCCCGCCATACCGCCGAGACTCGAGAGATCGATTACGGCCCTGAGGGGAAAGAGCCTACGCGCGTGTCTGACAAGTAATTACGTATTTGTTGCTTAAAAAGCATATTATGCGCCTAGAATTCTGGACTGTCGCATGCTGCACTGGTGAAGTGAGAGTGTTCACCTCTACAAAATGGAGATGACGTAAGTTACACTTATCTATAATATATATATATATATATATATATATATATATCTATATATATATATACATATATATATATATATATATATATATATATATATATATATATATATATATTATATATATATATATATATATATATATATATATATATATATATATATATATACACACACACACTGTATAGGCGCTTGTGCGAATGACATGTTAGGGCAAATGTCTTTCAAGCTTTACAGCTGCAAACAGGCACAAATAATTTGAAACATTAGGAACAGCGGGGGTAGGTAAGAAAATTGCATTTGGGCAAAGGAGCTAAACTCCTCCCCGAGAAATTTGTTCGCCTTTTGACTTTTTCCTTACTCATCCTGGAGGAAAGAGAAACCAAAGCAAGGAACAGAGGAGAGAGAGAGAGAGAGAGAGAGAGAGAGAGAGAGAGAGGGGTGGGGTGGGGGGGGTGGGGTGGGGTTATCTGATGTTCATATAACCGTTCCCGCCTAGAAAGAAAATGGGAAACCTTCATTCTTTTCTTGACAACAAACAAACATTACACAATCCAGCACCGGCTCTCTTTTTGCTCTGGGTTCGTTGGATTTGGTTCGGGCTTTGCGATTTCTTCGTGCGTTTGTGACTTTTCTATTTTCTCCTTTGAAGGCGAAAACGTTGTTGCATGCAATGGCAGGAGGTGGACAAGAAAGAGTTGTCAAGTTCATGTTAAGAAACCAATGAAGAGACAGAAGTTTTGTCTGCACAAACTCCAGCTTTCGTAACCACAACTATTTCCCAATCTTATATAAAAGAAGACAATGGACTCCAGACAGGATTTCGGTAACTTATCAGGTTCATGGTGGCGCCATCAACAGAGTTCAAAACAATGGCCTTACTGCTACTACACCGAGCACAACGGAAAATTAAATCTGCCTAATAGCGAACTGCATTATACTTATATTATATCAATTTATATATATGTATATATATATATATATATATATATATATATATATATATATATATATATATATATATACATATATTTATATATATATATATATATATATATATATATATATATATATATATATATATATATATATATATATATACGCATTAACCACAACATATATATATATATATAAAAGTCACATGGTAGAATCTTCACTGATAAAACAACAAAATATCAAGCGGATTAAGACAATTGCCAGAACCAATGTTGGCTTAGCGGTGACCCCAGGCATCACCCAAGGGCATATCTCCCACTATATATTTCGGAAATGTAACTTCTACTGTCAATCACTACTCTACTCTGGGTGGGGAGCAGTCCACCGAAATATAGTCCTTAGCTTTAAACCCGAGTGTTTTGTTAATGGGCCTTTTATACTTTATATTATATATATATATCTAATAAAAGGAGCCCATAAAAAACACCAAAATAGAGAAAAAGTACTATATTTCAGAGACTGCTGTCTCCCTCTTCAGGTAGATGAATGAGAAAAGTTTACAGAAAAGGTGGTATTTATACCAAGAGGTCCATCCACAAACAAGCCATTTTAAGTCACTCCCGCTGATAATCTTCCTTTAATCTTCTTAAGGGTTGGTTGAATGAAGACGTTGTCGATCGTGTCCGAAATCCATCCTCCTTTTGAGATGTTCATACCTGCCTCTCTTTTATTAAGGCCGATTCCATCATTTGACTCTTGTACCGGCAGTTGCTGCTATAAATTGACACGTGACAATTCCAGTTTATTCTATGGTTATGTTCATTTTATGGTTGGTTGAAAATAGCGAGTTCTGTTGTCCATACCTAACTGACCGTTTGTGTTGTATTAATCTCTGGGGAAGGGATTTGCCTGTAAATCCGATGTAAGATTGGTTACAGTCCTGGCATGGGATTTCGTATACCCCAGAGTCCTTTGGAGATGTCTTTTGTTGGACGTTAATCAGGGATTGGCTAAGGTGTTTGGGTAAGTAAATACAAAAGGGTTCGATTTTCCGAGGGGGTTGGTTATTCTCTTAATCGTGTCCAGGTGGGGAATTATTGTTTTATTGTTGGTGTATCTTGGTCTTGGTCTTTAGGGGGTCGGTAGAAAATTACGTTTGCTTTGTGAATTGCTTTCTCAATTATATGGTCAGGATATTTTAAAGACGAAAGTTGCTTGCGAATTAGTTCAAATTCTTTTTCCAGGAATTCTGGGGAACAAATTCGTAAGGCTCTTAAGAACCAAGTTACTAGCTACACCTATTTTGATAGAAATGTCATGATAGCTAAAGTAGTGAATGTATGAAAGTGAGAACGTTGGTTTTCTGTATATGGTAAATTTGTATTCTGTCGTATCTCTGATTATTAAAAACATCAAGAAAAGGAATTTTGTTGTCTGTTTCCCATTCACTTTAAATTTTGATGCTGGGAACTAATGTATTTAATTTCGAGAGGAATTCATTGAAATTGCCCCACCTATTATCCCAAAATGTTAGGATATCATCCACATATCTCATCCACAGCATGTTTTTGGGTTTTATTGCATTTATTACTGTAGTTTCAAGTATTCCATGTACAGATTGGCTAGAACAGGCACTTAAAGGACTACCCATACTACACCCGAATTTTGCTTGTAGAATGATTCCCCCCCCGAATGAAAATACGTTTTATTAGATGCACATAATTCACTAGCTTTATTATTTTGTCAAGGCGCCAATGGGAAGTGATCTGAATGGGGGATAATTTTACCCTTAAAAACTGAAGAACGTCCTGTACTGGTACTTTAGTGAACAGGGAATCTACATCAAGGCTTAAAAGTTTTATGTTGTGAAGTCGGTATAGTGGCTTCTCTGAATTTGTGACAAAAATCTTCCGAATGTTTAATGTGACTGGGAGAAAAAGTGTTTTTTCCTAAAAAAGGGAAAGGAGGCCAGCTAAACCATTTAGAAATTTTGTAATGAAAGCACCGGCACATGAAACGATGGGTCTGAAATGGAAGATTGTCTTGTGAGTTTTGGGAAGCCATAAAAATAGGTTGGTAATTTAGGATTAATTACTTTAAATTTCTCTAATAGTTCAATACTCTTTTTGTCTTTGCCAATTAATCTTACTTTCCGAAAAAATTCTGTGGGAACGTTTTGGAGGGGATTTTTCGTCAGTTTTTCGTATGTGTTTGTGTCGCTAAGGAGCTGGTTGATTTTGTCAAGGTAGAAGTCTTTGTCCATTATTACGATTTTTTTGCCGTTTGTGTTGTATTAATCTCTGGGGAAGGGATTTACAGGTAAATCCCTTCCCCAGAGATTAATACAACACAAACGGTCAGTTAGGTATGGACAACAGAACTCGGCTATTTTCAACCATATAAATGAACATAACCATAGAATAAACTGGAATTTGTCACGTGTAATTTATAGCAGCAACTGCCGGTACAAGAGTCAAATGATGGAATCGGCCTTAATAAAAGAGAGGCAGGTAATGAACATCTCAAAAGGAGGATGGATTTCGGACACGATCGACAACGTCTTCATTCAACCAACCCTTAAGAAGATTAAAGGAAGATTATCAGCGGGGGTCGACTTAAAATGGCTTGTTTGTGGATGGACCTTCTTGGTTATACAAATACCACCTTTTCTGTAAATTTTTCTCATTCATCTACCTGAAGAGGGAGACCAGCAGTCTCTGAAATATAGTAACTTTTTCTCTATTTTGGTGTTTTTATGGCTCCTTTTATTCGATGGAACTCTGTTGTTACAGAAAAAACATTTTTACCAGTCATATATATATATATATATATATATATATATATATATATATATATATATATATATATATATACTAAATAATTCTCAGTTTTTCCAGTTTGTTGAAATTTTATTTTTTTAAACATAAACTAAATTTTCATTATATACAAAATGAACCTCTTGTAGGTTATTCAACATTAACCTTAAATTAGAGCTTACCATTTTACATTTGTAATAGTATCTCCTCAAAGACTGGTATTAAAGTTCATTATAAATAAAAATTAAAACAGGGCCAAGGTTCGATCTTAATCTTTGCACAGAGAATAATCGGACATATCTCTTTACCATTCATCAAACTACTTTGAATGGTTAAATCCTCGATCGTTACATGAGCTCTCTGTTCTGGTAGATAATGGGAACTGCGAAGACACGTCGACCATGATAAAAAGGATTAGCCAAACTCTCCAAAATACAGGAAGGTTTCGCAAACAGTGGCCACTGATATATTTTTGAAGGAAAATCACCTTCACTGCAGCGAGGTAACGCCTCTGGACCTTGTCGGGTAGTACTCTGAATCGAGGACCTATTAGCCACAAACAATGTACACGGCTAAGGAACATAGAGTAGGACTCCTACCTCCTGCCTGAGATTAATAGAACTGACAGGCATTAAGTCTCCTGTCAAATGCCTATATACATCCACTTCTTCAACAGGTTTCATCGGCAACCCAAAGATTTAGTCAATTACAACCATACACTGCTCGTGAAAGATGAAAACTCAGTGTTAGTCGAGTCGGGGTACCTTTAACTTAATGTTAACCGGATCCACGAGCCATCATCATTAATAGATTAATGATAAATTACAGCTTAGAACTGACGTCAATCCTTAAGTAATTACAGCTTTGGAAAATGATCGTGTTATTAAATGATGAAACTAATTCCAGCAATTTGCCTAACGATTTATTTTGTTGGCTGAGATTGCTAATTAATCCACTCTCATCCCACTGGAGGAGTCACTGAATTTCCCAAGCTCATATACTTTTAAAAGAATCTTGTTTATCTTCCAATCTGGTCATCCCCTGTGACAGACGTACATAATTAGGCCACCCAATATGAAAATTTATACTTTGATACATTTTCACTCATACCTGAGTGTTCGCAAGTCTATGCATATGACTTTGATGAAAATTTGTACTATTTGGTTGATGCCATAATTTTTGGGCAAATATTGGATCAGTCTAACATCTTTAACGAAAAGACTATTATACTTTGGTACTTGTCAGAGACCTTTAACTAAAACCAAAGCTACACTTCTGAATTCTTATAACATCACTAAAAGGTGGCATACGAAATTTGCAAATACACCCTTAAGGCGCTGTCACACTAGCGAAATTTCCGTCAACTTTTTCTGAGTTTGTCGTCGACTTTCCAAAGAAGTCGACGTCATTCCGTACTCTGGTTGTCTGTCACACACGTTCTTCTTCATACTGTGGTTGTCGTCGTCAAAACGTAAACAAACCATTTGAGCTGTGACTTCCCGGAATGATAAAACAACTATGCTTTATAACACAAAGCAACTAGTGGTTCGGTCCTGGTTAAAAAGTCGTGAAAAGTTTTATTTAAAAAAATAAGCTAGGGCTAGCCTAGATAGTCTATTCGTAACCTTGTTTACACAACCACAGTCAGACTGTATTATAAATTAAGCTAGAGAAACACTGCAAAATTTTAAAGATTTTTGTTTATATTGTTTGCTAATGCAAAAATAATAATAATAAAAAAAAACATGAGAGCAGACCTAGGCTATATAACAATATGATATTCACGATATAGCATGCTTATCTGTATATAGATCAGCAAGTTCAGGAAAGTTTTTCCTGAGTCGCATGGGGATCTCTTGGTAATTTTTTTCATTTAAGACCATTTTCATAAAACTATCATGCTTATGGTCCCATAAGCATCGTCTACCCCCATATCTCCGACCAAAAACTGTTCTGCCAATCTTGTCTACTGTACCAAGAACTCCATCCTGCATCTGATGACTTGAAATGCGCGCTCTCCGAGATATAATCAAACAATAAAGTCGACTGTAGCGATGGGTTGAATTCGATAGGTACCGTTTTCAAAATTCGTGACGACGACACCAGAAAGTCGTCGATGTCAAAACATGAAAAGTCGACGCCAAATTCAAAAGTCAACGGAAATTTCATTGGTGTGACAGCGCCTTTAGACATATGTTGCTTCCTTGGTAAATCCCAGACACCAGAAAATGTCCAATTAAGTCTATGGTAATGAAATGCTATGTCTTTATGACCATTCATCTGCAAACAGATTTATACATGATTACATTATTAGCTCTTTCCGCACTTTTTTCTGTCCGTCTTCAGATCTAAAAATTGGTACGATGATCATTCACCCTCCAATCATCCAAATTGCAACCCTCCAGCCTTATTAGTTTTTTATTTCATTTAAGGTTAAAGTTAGCCATGGATCGTACATCTGGCAGCGCTTTCCGGAGGTATGGGACGCACCCTCATTCACAGCATCTAAGATGCAACTCAAGCGTTAGCGGTTGTAGCTGGTTTTATATTATCGTTATAAGTTGTACAGAAAACTCGACTGCGCAGAAGACACTTCGGCTTAGTTTTTGACTTGTTTAAAATCCATTTCAAATACTTGCAAGACGCGTCATTCAAAGGTATCCTTTATGAGAAGAATGTAATTTGACAACAGTTTCTTAATACAGCCAACGCCGATTATGAAAGCAACTGATGATGCATAACCATGGCTGCAACCCGATTACAAACCTTTCAGCTTTCTTCGACACGTGGATGAGTAACCGTCACCTTTCGTAATTTGTTGAAGCGACTATCTTCTGACTACCGAGACCTGATGATCACGCGATATTACCCGGATCCACAGTCTTTACTCGTGTCCTAGATAAATTTTGAAATGCATATAAACCACGGTCACCAAATTCGTCGATTGACAGCACGGAAAGAAACGATCGGGTTTCGTGCGCTGATGTGATTATATTAACAAATTTCCGGTGATAAAACAAGCTGACCGATAGATCAAAGAAAATCCGTCACATATAAGACACACGATTCATAACAAAGGATCTTTCTCATGCATAAATGATAACTCTCTCCAGTTCCAAGTCGCGGAGGAACTACTGCCAGATACGACTGGAAAAGAAACATTGCCGGGTATAGGATCCTGTTTTATTTACCTTTCTCATGACATCTACTACCTCTAATTCATGATGTTTCATATTTGTATTGTAACTGTCATGATAAGGAAATATGGCGATTATTAATTACCATGCATATCCAGTACTAGGAAATTAATTGAGTCTTCATTTCCAACATACTTGCGAAGGAGAGAGAGAGAGAGAGAGAGAGAGAGAGAGAGAGAGAGAGAGAGAGAGAGAGAGAGAGAGAGTCGTGGTATGATACTGGTGTGAAGAGTGTGTGAGGGGTAACAATCAAAAAATGGAATTCACGATATCCTCTCGCTTACTCTACGTACATCCCCCTCCAGCAAAAATAAAAACATCGAAACACTGTGCTAGAAATTCCCAATACCTCCTTTCTCTCTCTCTGGGGATGGATTAGGGGAAAGCTTTGAAACTTCTTTAGTGGGGTTTTGAGGTAAAGAGAACTATCTTCAAAGACTACCAGACGTAGTGAGTGATATTTGAAGGAGAGGCAGCTTCTGTGCTTTACAAAAAGGCATAACAAGTTCGAGACATTGATAGCGGAAATACTAATACATGAGGGATTGTGTTCACTCATATATTGATTCTAAATCAGTTTCATGTAATGGAAAGTTTTATTCGACTTGTTGTCCGTCATAAGGAAAAAACATGCATACACTTACATAGAGAGAAAACTAGTTCATTTTTCTGACATTAATGTTAAATGATATAAAGTTATGGTGAAGTCAATCTAAAATCTCAATGAAATTGATAAATATACTGAATGAAAAGTACCTCATAATTCCTTAAAGCATGAGGGTAGCATGCGTTTTTAATAAAATTAATAATAAAATTATAACAATATGAAGGGAGGAGACCCTCTTTCAAGAGAATGGATTTCATAGGTCTTTTGAATTCTTCTTATCATCTTTTCCCCAAGGCTGATATTTAATAATTACTGGCTGATGTACACAGTCTGGATAAGGAAGGTAATGTTTTATCATTATTACGATTAATTTTATTTCGTATGAGAAGTTAAAAATGTTATGTGGTAGCCTTATTAGAGTCCGAAGGCTTCCAAATGCTGCAATTTGGAAGTCTTCACACTCTACGGCTATCATACACCATTTTTAACTTCTAATCATACAAAATATCAACTTCGTTAAAAAAAAGCCATTACCTTCCTTGGCCAGTTATTAACAAATATCAGCCCTGATAATAATAATAATAATAATAATAATAATAATAATAATAATAATAATAATAATACATTGCCACATTCGTCTCTTACCGTCTAATCCACACGTGTTGATATAAAGAAACTCTGAGTTGGCAGGTAGGATCCGAACCCATAAATAACAGGTTAGGAAGACGTGGCCGCAGTGAATAATATGACAAGGTTGCATGACATTGAAATTTGTTGAAAGTTTGGATTTTTGCCTACCATATCATTAAAACTGCTCTAGGTCTACGGCTGTTATAATTGCAACCAAAATACGTGAAAGGAAAAGTATCAATACAATCTAAACCAAAGTACCGACATAAAAATTTGAAAAAATGACGAACAAAGGGCCTATGATGTAGCACTCTCAAGGCGAAATAATGGTACAATGAAGAGACGGTTGTTTCATTTCATAGTTAATTTTAAAAAGCTAGCAAACTAAACGTTAATTGCTACAATAATACATTGTAAAATTATATGTATTTGTTAAAAAGACAGACGTATTAATATAAGTAAGAATAAAAAGCAAATTATACGTTGTAAAGAGATTTTTGTCGAACCAGGATGTAGCACAAGCCTTGCCGAAAAATCTATTTGATAGACAAAAAGATTCGTCATAATGTCAAGGTAAATACGACTAAATGAAATTTAAATTCAGATTAACTGATTTGCCAGAATTTTGTTTTCAACAAAGGCACAAGTATCATATATATATATATATATATAATATATATATATATATATATATATATATATATATATATATATATATATATATATATATATATATATATATATATATACATATATATATATATATATATATGATATATATATATATATATATATATATATATATATATATATATATATATATATATATATATATATATATATAATATATATATATGCGCACACGCACACACACACACACACACATCTATATATATATATATATATATATATATATATATATATATATATACTATATATATATATATGTACATATATATATATATATATATACATATATATATATATCTATATATATATAGTAGAGGAGAGAGAGAGAGAGAGAGGAAGAGGAGCGAGAGAGAGAGAGAGAGAGAGAGAGAGAGAGAGAGATAATATATATAAAATCTATATGAATTTAATTTACGAAAAGGTAAAAGCGTGATGATTGTACGAACAAATTTACAGCCACGAAGGAAAAGTGAAACAATGAGATGCCCAGTATTTTCGTCTTATTACCAAGACATGGGGACTTTGTTCATATATAATATATATATATAGATATATATATATATATATATATATATATATATATATATATTATTATTATATATATACTATATATATATTGTATGTGTATGTAGCTGAGGAACGTCAATGAAGATCACAAAAGATCTAGACAATCTAAGCACTCACTGAGCATATCCTCGTGGTCCACAAAAAGAAACTGATGTCACATATCCAGGAAGACCAAGGGTAAGTATAAAAAACCACTTAGCCGCTTTGCTCTTCGGGGTAAAAAGCAAATCGTCTGTCATTATTTGTTTGGCCACTGCCACAGCAGAGAGGCTAAGTGATCCACGGGACTATGTACAAAATCCCTGAAGAGCCTCAAAAGCTCTCAACTGGGTCAAAATCGTTCTCTCACTTGTTATTGCATGGAAGTGAAATTGTCAACAACGGTAACGCGGTGTAAATAAAATTAATCAAGTGATCCCAGAAAAATCTTGAACGCACAAAATGAAGAATCAATAAAAGCTTTGCTCCATCAGGAAAACGTAATTTAATCCAAGTACGAATCACGAATTTCCCATTAAAAGCAATGAGGGTTCAAGGTGGCGCTTGGCTTCCTGAGGCGAATTTTCCACAGCAAGCAAAAGAAGAATCATGTGGCTCCATCCGTTGGCGTCCTGGGGAATTATCGCCCGTAAAAGTGGCTCAAGTTATGTGAAAGGGGGTTCGTGGATACCATTTGTTCAATTTCCTACCGAGCTCAATTTACATGAAAAAAATTATATCACAATACAGTTGTGCAAAATTGTCTCTCCCACTCTCTTTCGAGGTGGTGGTGGGTCGCAGGGCCAGAAGAATGCACTTCGATCGGGGTCTGGATAAAGATATAAATCTTCAATAAAGAGGGAAACAGTGTCGTTCGAGTACCGCCACTGAAGAGAGTTTGTTTATTTTACGGCCGGCCTGACGGGCTTGGGGCGGCAATACTGACAGCCACAGAAGATACAGGTGGTGACATTGGCGTCCTGAGGAATTAACCACCCAAAAATCGTATTTTCGACTGTCTGATATGAAAAACCCAATACTTTTCGTTAAACATCATACATGACATATCTGAGAGAGAGAGAGAGAGAGAGAGAGAGAGAGAGAGAGAGAGAGAGAGAGAGAGAGAGAGTGCTTAATAAATCTCAGTGTTCATTTAGCTCATTGGGTAGCTACATACATAGGAAAAAATATATGACAATATACTGACATCTTTTCAAAACTCCTCTTCTCTCTCTCTCTCTCTCTCTCTCTCTCTCTCTCGCTCTTCTCTCTCTCTCTCTCTCTCTCTCTCTTTGTGTGTGCGTGTGTGTGTGTGTGTGTGGTGGAGGTGGTGGGGCCGGGATGTGGGTAGCGCAGGATAGAAGAAGAGCCATGAAACTTCCATGCACTTGGCTCGGGGTCTGGATAAAGAGAACAATCTTTACTAAAGAGAGGCCAAGTGTTTTTTGAAAACAGCCAATGAAGGGGGATTTTTTTTTTTTTTTTTTTTTTTTTTTTAATGGAGGGCCTGACGGGCTGGAAGCGGCATCATGGGGAATGGCAGGGGAAAGTAACAGATTAAATTTAAATCAGTGAAATGCTTAGTGAACCCCTCGGCGGCCGAAATAAAAAAAAAAAAAAAAAGTTTGTTCGTCCTCTGGGGTTAAACATGAAAAGGCATACAAGTACTCAAGTCAAACGAGTTTACTCTGCTGGGAACGACGATTTTAGGCTGGCACATAATCACCCATTTTCTTCCGATCATAAATAGGATAAAAAAAAAAAAATCTTATTTAAACATTCAACTGAAATTCGAGAATAACACATTCACGTTTTCTAAAATCATATTTAACAGAAAAGTTAATTAGAGATGGAGTAAAATGCTATCAACAAAGAACAGGGATTTGTTGTTCAATTGCTTCTACCTCCTTTTGTAGGTAGACCCACATCGACCCTCGTACCCAGTGTTGCCAATTGGTATGTGTTTACCCTCCAAACTGGGTATAAGACTTACACAAACCGGGGAAATAAGTGAAATTAGCGTATCTATTTGTAGTACATATATATATAAGAGCAATTTTATCATTATTGCATTACTATGACAACTAGAATTCATGGAATCAGTTTGTAAATGCATCGGCGTATGTGTGAAGCTCCCCTAAATTGGCAACTCTGCAGTCGTGCCAACAAGGCAAATGAAAGAGAGGCTCGGTGGGGAGCGAGAACAGCCTCTCTTGATTCCACGCTGCAAGAAGAACGTGATGTTGGACAACACTTCGTCACTTGAACTGAACTCTGGCGCCTGTTGAAATAACTCTTATCCTTTTTTCTACCAAAGTGCTCTTACTCATTAATTGCTGGAGTCAATTTTATTTGTCTGTCTATTTACATTTTAAGAGAATGTTAGATATCACGTCTCGTTACATTTGAAATATCTTGCGTTTATTATTGCGAAGGTGGAGATATATGGTTAATCTTAATCTTCATAAACTCTTTATATAGCCACATTTCTCTGAAATGGGTTTCTCTCACTCTGTACCTAGTTCATATCTTCTTCTTTTCAAACAGAACTCAACAAGGAAGACCCTGCATTCTCTCTGCAAAATGACCATTCTTTTCCCCCTGAACAGTAGGCCCAAGCTTGCATGCCACGAAATATCAACGGTCTTCATGAGTAATATTTCGCATTCCCGATGTAAAGCTTAGCTACAAACGTCCTCTCATTATCCGAAGAAAGGACGAACGATCTTACCAGCTGATACGAAAAAGGAGTCCTCATAATTCCAAGTGACATATTTAAATTAATAGGGCATTTAGAACTTCGACTGAACAGTGTTCTTTATGAGAAAATCTAAACACTCAGCATAAAGGTAGCCTTGCATATTCTCATATATCATATACATATATATATATATATATATATATATATATATATATATAATATATATATATATATATATATATATATATATATATATATATATATTCTATTATGCACCCACGCACGCACACACACACACACACACACACACCACACACACACCACACACACATATATATATATATATATATATATATATATATATATATATATATATATATATATATATGTTTGTATACATATATATGTATATATCTATATATGTCTGTGTGTGAATAAAAACATTTGAAATATTTATACTTATACACACAAACGGATATATATATACACAATTACATACATACATTACATATAATATTATATATATATCTATAATCAAATCTAATTATCTATATATATAATGCGCTAGGAGTGTCACCACTCCTCATCCCTCGTATTCCATTTTAGCAGAACACATATATAAGGCCAAGCCAACAAACATAGCAAAAAAAAAAAAATCCCACAAATAGCAAAAAAAAAAAAAAAAAAAAAACAGCCTTAACGCTGCTCCTTTTCTAATTAAACTTGACAATTGGTGTGTCAAAGTCTTTGTACTTTCCCTTGCTGAACCTCTACTAAAACGCCAGCGTTGTGCTTCACCCACCTTTTATGACTTAACTCTTCTATTCCAGGCAAGACTGGTATCCAGGCCGTGACTCGTGAAACCCCTGAGGGCGGGCTAACGGACTGGCACACAACGGATAGTTTGCACAAATACGCCTGGGGCGGCAAACACCAGCAGAGAAGAGAGTCATATAAGGCCAGGTCGGGGGTCAACGAGCAGCAGACCGGCGACTGACCCAGTACTCGCTGACTCACAACTGCAGCTCGAACTATTTCACATAACTAGGGATCTCGAAGCGAGTGCATTGTTCAGAAGGAAAAGCCTTGGCTTTGCACAATGGGCAAACCCTTTTTACCTGTTCTACCAAGTTCAAACGTGACAAAAGCTGTTTTTGTCATGCAAATGCAATTCTAGCAAATCAGTGGGACAGGTTGAACCTAAGGAGCGTGGCGACCTACGACTACAACTCACAGATCTCCAACCCGACGTAAGTGCCCTTGTTGAAGCCCTTCGGGTGTATCCCTCGTATTAATGCTTACAACTTCAAAAAAAGGCATGTTTTATACAGACTGATAAACAGTGTTTTTATTACTGTTTATTTACTTTTAGGAATATTATTACTACTAATACTAACAACACCAACAACAACAACGACAATTCCTTCATCAAGTTTCTTTCAGTATAAAATTTTATTTTAATCATAATGTTAGGGATTCGTTGAGCTCAAGAGTTTGGGAACCCTTGATTTAAGATTTCCACTTCAAATGTACGATGATTATTTATCCACTCTTTTCGATAAAAATAAAACAAAAGGTCTGGAAATTTTGCCTTCACCCTATTCCATAACTACAATCTTTCCAACATGCCCTAGTCGTCATGGGTTATATAAAGAAACTGACGACGCATAAACACGAAGTTTATGCAAAGTTAAAAACGTTTTAACCTCCTCGCTTACTGGGAACGTAAGCACATCAGCCGCGCCATCTGTTGGGCCGATGCCAAACTATCGACACATAGCACTCACGCCATAATGCTGGAATTGACGATCTTTCAGTACACCTCCTGGCAAGAAGACTTTACAAGTATAAAGAAAAAAAATACCAGTCTCAACATGGAAGGCTCCACTTGTGTATGCAAGAAGCGAAAACGGAGATCGAAGTAAATCCAGGACACATGAGACGCAGATTTTCATAACATAACCCCTTTCTCATGCGTAAAATAATATTCCTCTGGTTAAACTGGAGTTGCAACCGTAGTGCAAACAAGAAAGCTCAAGGTGGCTCCATCTATGAGTTTTAAGAAGAATTGTATCTTAAGAAAGTATGCTATAAACCGTGTAAATAAAAAGCAATATCCCAAAATTTTCATACAACAAAAATGTTGATTTACCAATTTCAATTACTTTTCGTTTCACAGGTTCTAATAGTTTCTCAGTTTTGGCAACGTAATATTGTTCTCATTTACATAATGTCGTTACTTACTTTCTAAGTTTTATCCATTTCGACAGTACTGTTATACGGTTTTCAATCAATGCTTTTGCAAAAATTAAAAGAAATCATATATATTACAAGGAATAATGATCTATAAAAAGCCATTCATAAAAAGAAATAAATGGTAGAAAATCCATAATTTCAGCATCTTTTTAGTATCACGCGATTAATAAATGAATTTCCACTTCATTTCGCACTGTTATCGTTTAGTTTCCAACGAGAAAACCAATAAAACGGTTTATATACAGAAACGGATGACGCATAAACACGAAGTTTATGGTAAGTTATAAACAGGTTAACTCCTAGTTTACTGGAACGAGAGGCACATCAACCGTGACATCTGCTGGGCCAACGCCTTACTATCGACACGGGCTCTCGCGCGATAATGCTTCAATTTACGATCTTCTGTGGACTCCCTGACTAGAAAACGTTGCGACCACAAGGAAAAATGACCAATCTGAACACGGAAGGTTTCACTTGTGCATGCGATTCTGTCGAAATATTCTTCAGATATAGACGGAAATTAAAGATGGGATCGAATTAATCCACAGAATGCAAGAGGCTGACTTCATAACAAAAGTTCTTTCGCGCACATAAAGTAATCATATGTCTCCGATTAAACTTGATGGGTAGCCATAGTGCAAACAAGAAAGTCCAAATGGGCGCCATCTACGACTGTAAAAGGGAACTATCTTCTAAAAAAATCTCTTCTTGAACCTGTGGAAGTGAAAATCGTCAATACCTCAAAATGTTCATAAAAAAATGTTGATGCGTCAGCTTTGATTAATTTGAGTTTCATCATCTGATTATTCATCAGTTTTTGACGCTACTGCAATGTTCTCAAACACATAACGTCTTACGGAACTTACTTTCCATAAACCAAACGTCTTACCCACTTACTTTCTGAGTTTTATTCATTTCGACAATAGCCTATTGTTCTGCAGTATGGGATAATTGCTTTTATGAAAATTAAAGAAAACAATATTCATAAAAGGACCACTGATCCAAAACAAGCCCTTTCTACACCAAATGGCAACAAATCCTTAATACCTTAGTATTTATAAAATCTTGCAGTTTCTAAATGAATTTTTTTTCTTTGTCAGGTGCATTTATATTTTTTATGAGAAGACCTATAAAATGGTTTATATACAGAAACGGATTACACATAACACGGAGTTTCTGTTAAGTTAAAAACAGCTTGACTTCGTGCTTACTAGATCGAGAGGCACAACACCCGCGCCATCTGTTGGGCCGACTCCAAACTACCGACAAAGGGCGCTCGCACGATAATGCTTCAATTTACGATCTTCTGTGCTCTCTTTTATGAAACGTTACAAACATGAGAAAAAAATTGCCATCCTGGACACGGAAGACTTCACTTTTGTGTGCAATTCTGTCAAAACATTTCTGGTAATGACGAAAATTAAAGAGGAGATCGAACGAATGCAGAGCATGCAAGAAGCAGACTTCATAATGAGAGTTATTTCACACGCGTAAACTAATATGCTTCTGATTAAAACAGAGGAGTAATCCTAATGCAAACAAGAATGTTCAAGGTGGCGCCATCCACAAGTGTTAGAAATCTTCCTCTAAAAAACTAGACCTGTAAAGTGAAAACTGTTCAGTGCTTAAAATTGTTAATATAACAAAAACCCTCTTTTTATCATCATCTAACCACATCTTATAATTTGTCCCTATGGAATTTATTCTCATACAAATACCGTCCTTTCATATTTACTTTCTAAGTTTTATTCATTTCGAAGGGAAAGCAATGCGTTTTGGGATCATCCCTTAAACAAAAATGAAAGGTAAACATACTTATTAAAAGAAATACTGTTGTAAAACAAGTCATTTCTAAAACGAAATAAATTGCAGTTAACCCATAATGCTTTAATCATTATTTCTGGAATCGAATTAGTCAAAATAAATTTTCCTTTTCTCACTAATACATTAATTTTTCTAACGGGAAAATAAATAAAGGAAGAGAGAGAGAGAGAGAGAGAGAGAGAGAGAGAGAGAGAGAGAGAGAGAGAGAGAGAGAGAGAGGAATGATGCTCGTGTGAAGGGTCACAGCGGGAAACGAGAATGAAAGATCTCCCCTCTTTCCCTAAAGAAAAATGAATCAATAAAGAGCGTATGCCGAGGAATTCCCCATGTCTCCCATTTTTCTTTATGGAGATGGGGGTTTAGGAGAGGGTCTTTGAAACCTCCGGAGGATTTTGAGGGGTTTGAGGGGGGGAAAAAGAACAATCTTCAATAAAGACAGACTTGGACCAAGGGGTCTTTGAAGGCTAACGACCAGAATGGTCTGCGTGATTTACAGAGGAGCTTCCGGGGTGGAGACGGTGCTAGAAATGACAGCAGACATAAGGAAGGAAATCCTGTCCTATCAATTGCTGTCTACATCCTTTTCCAGCACACAAACTCAAAGCGTTTCATAGGTCTCTCTCTCTCTCTCTCTCTCTCTCTCTCTCTCTCTCTCTCTCTCCAACGCGAGCACGTAACTTTCTACTGGGAAAATATAACGTTAGCAGTTCATGTCCCAGGCGGGAATTCTGTAACTACCAAATTTACAATGGAAGTGAAATAGTGACATATCATGTGGAACCCATAATTTTCGATTATTATAATGATCACATTCTAGCCGAGTGGTTACAGGCATATCAGACTGAGTGGTCGGTCAGTCTTCCACTGACGTGATAACTTTGTTCGGACGTGCTTAGAAGGTGAAAAGAAAGAGCAAATGAAGAAATAACACCCTCATAAATAGTTTTAACTTTTTGGTATGAAATTTTAAAAAAATACGAAAACGAATTTATGATCAAACATTCCAAACAGCTAAATAAAGGAAAAACAAAGCGAAATGACTGAACATAAATAACAAGATTCAAAATCATATAACGAAACCACTTGGCTAATTGACTTGGCTCTCACATGGCTACAAGAAGGATGTCTTCATTAAAGGTAAGGTTTATACTTTATTTTATTTTAAAATATACAACTCGTTAAAGTAAAATGGAGGTATAAGAAGGCTTCCAAACATTAAAAGTCAAAGCTATATTAATTGAAACGGTACCGAAAATAGCAACGATGCAAACTACCTATTAAATATTGCAGCAACACCCAAACCGTCGCAGGAGAAAATGTCGAACAAATGGCCTTCGAAGAAACTAAACGAAAAGAAAATTATTTTTCTATTAGTGTGTGTGTGTGTGTGTGTGTGTGTGTGTGTGTCTGTGTGTGTGTGAGAGAGAGAGAGAGAGAGAGAGAGAGAGAGAGAGAGAGAGAGTTGCCTACAACTAAAAAAGGAAAAAGGAAGAACTCTAACCAAAATATGAACTGTTGAACTAAAGCGACAATGATAAAAGTGGAAATATATAATCGCCATTCTATGGAAAATAAGTCATTATTCCCTCAACATTTCCAAAAGCAAAAAAGAAGCAAGGAGGTATCTAAGACGTTCAGCAAGCAAACTCAACACTAAAATGACACTTGAAATGAGACTTTCTGTTTTTTTCTTCTTCGTAGTTCTAAAATTGTCAGCACTGAAATCATTTCAACATTTATTAGATGTTAAAAAATCATAAGTACTGAAATTCACTTCGACATTTCATTATAAATCTCGAAAACTGAGAAAATATAAAGATCAATTCAGGCATAGCTAAATAAAGAATCGAGCATCCTGCAAAGGGCATTTGAACGCAATACATCGAGCAAAAACATACGAAACTGTGCAGAATTCTTTTTAATATATTCATTGTGCAATAGAACTGTAACTCAATATGAAAAACATACTGAAGCAAGGCCAAACAATACAATTTTAAGAGCGGAAAGATTACTTTACTATAAAATAAAAGGCGACCTTTGTGTTCCATAAGTATCTTCATCTATTAACAAGCTACGAAGAGTTTGGGATGTTATGTGCTCCTGGCCTTTTGCAGTATTATGATTTTACAGTAGGTTACTTATGTCTCATCGTCAAGATCTGGACCCTTTCCCTTCTCGCCACATCTTGGCCTAGGTACAAGATCGGTTAAAGACCGTTTAACCTTCCCGCCCAGGCGAATACGAGGCACGGTGCCCCCAGGTGTTTGATCCCGACTATCGATACGAGGCACTCGCAAGATAGAGCACGAACAGCTACCTTTATTGGAGCATGACAAGGAATCAGAAAGTTTTAAGAAACTTACAGCAACCAAAGTCGTTTCTTAGTACCTCGGAAAGGAAATGTCGTGGCTTGTGTGTTTGTATTTGCAGTCGAGTTAATAAGTTCGTGGGGTCGAAAGACGATGAGACGGGGACATCCAAGTAATCCATGAGACATAAACTCCAGATCTCATGAAATAAGCTCCTTCCCAAGCATGAAAGACGAAAGAATTCAACAGCGAGTTGGGAATTTACTTCGTGAACGCGAAGTGTTCTTGGTAGCACCCTCCTATTGACCCTGTAGGGATCTACA
Source organism: Macrobrachium nipponense (assembly GCF_015104395.2). Classification (NCBI taxonomy): domain Eukaryota; kingdom Metazoa; phylum Arthropoda; class Malacostraca; order Decapoda; family Palaemonidae; genus Macrobrachium; species Macrobrachium nipponense. Next base: position 55,089,926 of record NC_087202.1, on the reverse strand, counting down.
GCCAGATATTCAATTACGGGTTATGCCTGAAAATCTATTCATTAGTCACGATAGCCATATTATTCATATACCTCTCATGTTTAAACAATAGTATTATTAGTTCTGAATGTTTGTGCCTCATATTTGTTTAAGATTTGTTCTCTCATAAAGATACTTTGTTTAGTAATAATGATTTGCATTATTTTGCGATCCTGTGGTAGGGGTGTAAGAATACTACCACCGTAGGTCCTGCATGTCGCAAAAGGCGATTAAAAGGACAGCTGCTGCCTTGCAGTCTTACTTTTTAGTAAAAGGCTAGAACCACTGCAAATAACTGTGGTTTATGACAGCAAGGGTATGCGGTCGTAAAAACCCCCTATGCCAAACAATAAACCATGCCTGATGATTCCTTTGGCAGAAAGCAATGGAGAAGGCGCATCAGGCAACCGACCCCTTAATGTAGGGATAACGGTGGGAAAGAAGATTTGTATGATTTCGACAAATTACCACATCCCATTCAAAATCGACCGATCGAGAGAGAGAGAGAGAGAGAGAGAGAGAGAGAGAGAGAGAGAGAGAGAGAGAGAGAGAGCTATCACAGACCTCAACTAAGTCCCTGCGGTCATCTGACATAGACGCCTAAATGTTATATGTAATATATATACAATATGTAATATATATACAATATATAAACTACTGCCTGAAATTCAATATTGCCTTATACCTGAAAATCCTTTCATTATTCACGATGGCCATATCTCTCATATCCTTCTCCTGTTTTAAAAGTGGTACAATCAGTTCTGTGTTCTTGCACATCATTTTTGTAAGAGATTTGTTCTCACTAAAAATGTTCTTTTTCCTAAATATTGATTTGCCCATTATTCACAAATTACCGTATGTATCCCACATCCTATTCATAAACAATCCTCACTAAGACAGAGAGAGAGAGAGAGAGACGGACGTAATGAATTTGTTGCTCAATTGGCTCTTCATCCGCGCTGGGTTGAGCTAAAAGGCCCTTAGGCCTTCCAGACAATTGAGAGACTGACGGTAGTGGGGAGCGAAGACAGCCGTCTCTCAATTCTACTCTCCAGAAAGGAAACGAATGTAGCTACCTCAGACCTCGACGGGGTTACTTTGGTGTTCTGAGATAAAATCGAGACGCATAAAGTTTATTCATTATTTTGTTTCTTTATCATGTAGTCACTATTTTCGTTGTGATCTTCACTTAATAGTATGCACTATAAATGATCCTATTTTTACCATAATTAGGACACAAATATATTGCTAAAAGAAATGTATATGAGATAGAAATTGTGGTGATTTGTGTGCATATAATAGCAGTAGCTAAGACTTGGACCGTAACTGATCCCCTTCATCTGCCGAGAGCAACCAGATTCGCTTAACAGTAGCACCAGCATGCAGTTAATGTACCTCGCTGTCGAACTTCTCAGTACCAGAGGTCCTTTATTCCTCATACCATTGGACTATGGAACAGCCCCCCTGAGGATGTCTGTCGTACAGCTGGAACTCGGATGTTCAAGCGAAAATACAATGCATTACTACCCTAATAATACTACTCTTTACTAAATAATAATATCTTCATTACTGGGAAAAAATTATTACCTTGCTTGTTTTTTGGCCAAATCGCTATACGCCTCTCACATTCCATTTGTAAATTATCAACAGAGAGAGAGAGAGAGAGAGAGAGAGAGAGAGAGAGAGAGAGAGAGAGAGAGAGTTTGTTACTCATTCGACCCAGCAATCGTGCTGACGGGTTTATGGAGGTCGAAAAACGATAACACCATGTGATCCACAAAGTTCATGACGTAAAAACTGCAATCTCATAACAGGAGAGAAAAAACACTTCAACCGCGAGTCGAGAATGGAGAATTTACCACCTTGCAAACGCGAGAGGTTTACTGTGGCGCCATCTATTGGCGCTCGAGGGAACTACTGTGACCTTGCACCTACTGATTCAGTCAATATCCACGACAGCCGTGTCTCTGTTATCATTCTCTTCCTTTAATAGCGTCATAATGAGGTTTGAGTTTTGGCACTGCATATTTGTATGTGTTACTGTCACAATTATTTTATTTTGCTCATATTTACCACCATGTGAACACGAGCTGTTCCAGGTGTCGTCATCTATTGGCGCTAGAGGGAAATACTGTCTGAAATTCAATATTGCCCTGCATCTAAAAATTCCTTAATTATTCACGAGTCACGACAGCCAAGTTGCTGATATCGAAATTACGAGAGAGAGAGAGAGAGAGAGAGAGAGAGAGAGAGAGAGAGAGAGAGAGATCCAAGATCACTGCATAAAAACTACAAATCTTATAAGAAAGTCTCCTTCCCAAGCATGAGAGACAGATAACTTATCTGCGAGGAGTGAGTCGAGAACTGACCATCATGGAAGAGAGAATTTGTTCAAGGTGGCGCCATCTATTGGCGCTCGAGGGAACTACTGCCTGAAATTGAATTCTGCCTTACACCTGAAATCTTTTAAAATTAACGACAGCCATGTTTCAAATCTTCCATCTCTTGTTTAATTAGGCATTATTTAGTTCTGAACGCATATCTCAATAGGAATTGTTCTCACATCCAAATACTTTGTTTATTAGGTCATATGTTATTTTCACTACTGAAATATTAATTATAATTTTCCCATTTCTCGACAGATCGCCAATGGCTTCTTACATCCCATTCATAAAGTATCGACAATGAGAGAGAGAGAGAGAAAGAGAGAGAGAGAGAGAGAGACAGAGAGAAAATAATTTGTTATTTATTTGGCCCATCAATCACGTTAATGAGTTTAAGGAGGTCGGTAGACCCAAGAACATGACCCTAAATCTGCGAACCTCACATCAAAGTCTAAATCCCAAGCACGAGAGAGACAGAAAACTTAGTCGCGAGTTGTTCCTGGTAGCGCCATCTATTGGCACTCGCAGGAACTACTTCCTGAAATTCAATACCGCCCCATATTTGACAATTCTTTCATTACTTACGATAGCTGCATCTCTCACATCCTTCTCCCGTCGTAATTCTGGCTTAATAATTGTCAATGCTTTATGAGATCTGTTCTCGCATAACATACTTTGTTTAGCATTTATCACTAAAAAATAAATTCCAGGCTTTCGACAAACCACCATAATGCTACACACGTCCCATTCATAAAAGAGAGAGCGAGAGAGAGAGAGAATTTGTTACTTAGCCCTACAACCTGCGTAGTGCTACAGGGCCCCAAGGCCTTCCTGACAGTGAAAGAGATTGACAGTGCTGGGGCGTGAAGACAGCTCTCTCTCTCTCTCTCTCTCTCTCTCTCTCTCTCTCTCTCTCAGTTCTAACCGACAGGAAGGAAATGAATGTAGCTAGTACGGACCTTGACAAGATTTCTACTACCTTCAGAGATGTAACGAGACAATCATTTTTTCTTATTAGACCATATACAGTTGTCGTTTCCGAAATGAACCTCAGTTAACCGCATGCGACATAAACCGCCCTATTTTTATCTTAATTGAGAACACAAATATAAATCTAAAGACAAAAAATAAATAAACAAATGAGATAGTATGCAAGAAACCATTAAAAGAAAAATTACCCAGCTTCATCTAAGAAAAAAAATGACCGAGTTAGAATAAAATTCAAGTGAAAACATAGTTAAATATGAAATATAAACTGAATCCCTCTGCTGTTCGTAAAATATAAAATGCAGACTGAAAAGAAGCAACTGAAAAAAATGAGTCTTTGAAACTTGCAAATGAAAACATGCATATAGTTTTAAATAAACTGTGAAAAAAATACTGCGATAAAGAAAGGAGTGAAAGTAAATGGCGGATAAATGAAATGGAGTTAATTGTGTTTTTCAATTAAAACTCGTAAAAATGACACTCCCAAAAACAAATGAAAAATAATGTGAATAGGACAGAAAAAATTAGTCATCAATAACTGATATTAATGAAGAAATGGTCAAAGGCAAACTTTACCTGAAGCGTAAAAATGACACTTCCAAAAACAAATGAAAAATAATGTGAATAGGACAGAAAAAATTAGTCATCAATAACTGATATTAATGAAGAAATGGTCAAAGGCAAACTTTACCTGAAGCGACACAAGGAATGAGTAAGGAATTGAGTCCTGAATTATTCTTCGTCAAAGATCAACACAATGATTAGCTGTAAACAGAAAAAAGTCACGAAAAGATAATGCCGGCAATAAAAGATTATGTAGGTAATAAATTTAAATTACAACATCATCAAAGGAACTTTTAAGCGTAATTTCACTTTGCGTTATGCTGAACCGAAGACGAGCAACAGATGTATAATGATACGCTAATACTCAAATGTAACTGTCCTTAGCGCAGTTTCTGTGAAAGCCATTGAACTTCCATTAACCGAACTCATTGCCTCACAACAAGGAACAACACAAACATTTATGTATTCATGTTGGCAAATATTAAGTGTTAAAACAAGCTAAAGTACCGATCAAGGTAAAATTATACAAGTCAGGCTTATTAACAAAAACTCCCACCATGCACAATGAACAATGAATTCTAGATACAAATAACTACGTACTTGGGAAAGTTATGTGGCTCAAGGTGACGCCATCTATTGTCGAACTGAGGAATTACTACACGATATTCCAGATACATACTATTTTTCGCCATGCTTTTCTTGTTGCATTTATGACGTTATGTTTGAATACTAAACCTTCAACTATTTACGGAATTTGGACTCATCTAAAAAAAATAATGCCGTGTGTTACGTGACGTGCATTTTAATTTCATGAAAATGAAACGTTCACCTCTTGTTCCTACTAAATTAACATTGACTTTCAAAATCAGACCAATCTTAATGATTACATGGTTAATGAACGATAATTTTTTCGACATATTAAATAAAAAAAAATTTTATTATACACAGTTCTATGGAAAAACAATTACTAATATAACATTAAAACCAACGCATACAGAATCTTTTAGTCATTCTTTCTAAACATTTGCTTTTCAATCTGTTTCCTCCGCTATTCATAAAAGGAGAAACAGATATAGAAAGACGGAGAGAGAGAGAGAGAGAGAGAGAGAGAGAGAGAGAGAGAGAGAGAGAGGAGGAACGGCATAATGCTCCACTAGAGGGTCACAATGGAGAGCGAGAATAAAAGATCTCCCCTTTCTCCTTGCCGAAAAAGCAATAATAAAAAAGAGCATGCAGGAATTCCCGATCCTCACTTTTTTTTTTCCTGTAGAGCGTTGGGAATCAGGGGAGGCGCTTTAAAACCTCCGGACGAATTTGTGGATTTTCAAGTTAGGAGAGCAATCTTCGATAAAGAGAGACGAAGCATTTTTGGTCTATTTTTATTAAAAAGAAAAAAACAAAGAACAATGGTCACGCGAAAAGAAACAAGAGACGGAAGTGACCAAAAATTCCTCACCTGATTAAGTGTGTCTGCACAGTCATTTACAACAGTGATAAGTAAATTAATGGGTAAGTCACGATTTGAAATCTACACCTTAAGATTTCAATCAATTGACAAAGAACAGTACAATACAGTAACAAACAGACAGCCTAGAAGCAACCAAAGCGTTATCAGTAGTATGAAAAATGTTATCGATAAAACTAGGCTTCGAAGGCAAATTGGCCACCACGCATTTTAACAGACCTGGGGATAGCTTGATCCTCTTTCTATGTAAGCCTATGAAATCCTAGGAGTACAAGACAAGGGAAAAAGACTAACGGTGACAGGGAAAGGATCGCCCCTTCATCTCCCTCCCCTCCCTTTCTCTCTCTCTCTCTGCAACTACAGGAGAAACTGACGTTGCCCATCACTGCCCTTCGAGCGTCAAATTTATAACGAGGGGGAGACGTGTTACGGAATTGCCATACGATGATCGCTATCAGGGTGAGAAGTTAAACCAACAAATAATAAAAGGGCCTTTCAATCTCCATCATTACGAAAACCGTATACATAAAAGAGTAAAAACTAAGTAAGGAGGCTATAATCTAATATGCCTTTATAATGAAAAAAAAAAAAAAAAAAAACAGAAAACAGACATTAAATTGGAAAAGTGAAAAGTAAATGTATTACGAGAAACTGAACGAAATCACACCAATATTAAAAGAAAGAAAGAAATGAATCCGGGCGTCCTACGAGATAAAAGGCTTTTAATTCGCGTTTAATTTCTAAACCGAAATCTGCGAGAGACGAAAATATCGTAAAACGAATGTGGCAAAATATGATTTGAACGACATGATGCAATCGTCAGAGATCTAAAGTAGGAACGATTTGAGAAGAAAAAGAGGGTAATAATGCTGGAAATGAAACTGAGACCCACTAGAGCGGAAGCAAATGAAGCTCTAATTGCTAGTAATGAAATTCAGAACGAGAAAGAGATATCAAACAATGCCTTTCAAGTTACTAATAAGAAAAATCAGCAACGATGAACGACGTCACACTTCTACTGTCAATGCTGTGCCGGATTCATTACCTAAGGTTGATTAGAATTTTATGCACAGGACAAAAAGTTAGCAGCTGCTGAAGACTAAAACACAATGAAATTATCACCGAATGCTCTATCTAAAACCCAGACTCTTCAAGTTCCAAAAATACACCCGTGCGACAAATAGATAATGACAGTCTACAGAATACGAGATGCTGAGATCAATGATTGAAACGTTTATCTAAAACCCACTCACAACAGTATGAGTGTGCTACGTAAAATTCTTAGTTAATATTTCTAAGAATCGATGCTATGTAACACACCTTTAATCAATTATATGCCACGTATAATGGTATAAAATACAAGCACATCATATAATCTCTGTAAATATATATAATAAACATGACAAATCAAAAAACCCTAAATCCAATAATAACCAAAAGCCGATTCCAAGGCAAGAAATACGATCAAATGAAAGGTAGGAAATATAACCAATGGCACCTACAAACCGAGTATTAAAAACTGAGAGAACGTCTGACATTTACAAATGAAGTAAAAAAAAAAAACACCCGGTCAGACACTAGTGTTAATATAAATTCATTCTTTTAGCAAAAAATGTCAAATGAAAATCAGCATAAAACGAAAAGCCCGTTAAGAAAAGCAAAACATTTTTGTCTTATTCAGAAATACCTGAATTCTCAGCTACTCGTATTTTATATTCGTGATGGAAATTATTGTTCTGCACCAATTCTGGAATTAAATTGCAGAAAAATCTACTCAAACAAGTGTTATATTAATCTCAGTGAAAATATGGATATATACCACCGCATACATGGAAAATATGAGTAAGGCTAAAAATCTACATTTATAAAACTCGATGTTCTCTTGAAGTTCGGCCTGCTTGTTCATGCCTTCAATCCTCTACAGACTACACCAGTGATTTTCAACCTTTACATGCCGCGACCCCTTATAAGCAGCTCAATATGACCGATGACCCCCTTTAAAATTTTGGATTCCATAATATTCATATGTGATGCCCTACTACAAAAATAACACTGCAATCCAATACATTTGCTACTTGGATTAAAATGATATTATTACAAATATTTCTGTTAAATTACAAACTGTTTTGGCCTGATGATCTTGTGTTGCTTCGCGTAACGGCGGTTGAAAAAAGTTAAAACATACCCTCGCTCATAAGCGATCTTGCAATCCCCAGAAAAAAAAACTGTCGGCCCTTCTGGGGGGTCGCGACCCCCAGGGTGAAAACCTCTGGTCTACACCGACGGGTTTTTATGAGTCGATAACACTTTTCTCTCTTTTCTTAACGTATTTCTAGTATTGAAACAGGTTAATGGAAAAACACTGGGAAATGCTTGAAAGATCCAGTGCCGATAACAAAGAAATAATTCCGCCATCTCCATGAAATGCAATACACGCAACACTGATGAAGCGAATTTGCTTCAGTAAAAGGGACAAGAGTTCATGATGGCGCCATCTATTGGCGCGTTGAGGAACTACCGAGAGAGCTCCTCAACAGACAGCCTCCGCAAATTAAATACTGCTCGCACCGGGTGCGTATATGTATGCATGTATATATATGTATATATATATATATATATATATATATATATATATATATATATATATATATATGTGTGTGTGTGTGTGTGTGTGTGTGTTTATATATATATATATATATATATATATATATATATATATGAACAACTAAAATACTATTTTACAATCTACGTACAATTAACTAACCCCAAAAATATATATTTTGTAAAGTAATGAATCTGAAATACATAATTCATAACAACGCAATAAATACAACCAATGAGACAATAACATCTGAATGGATATTCACAGATCTAATTATAGCGTTCTCCTTGCTTGAATAGCCTAATCAGAAATGACAAAGACGATTGTATTTCACATATAAGCTGAAAATGCTTATAAACTTATCTTACTATTTCTTTTTCTCTCCGTGATAACTACACTGAAGATAGTTCCTTTTTATCAAGATGTAATCAATTTGTCGTATTTTTTTCCCTTCAGTAAGGAAACCGATCTTTACCGGTTAAAATAACACTTTGGCAGAATTCACAAACACACACACACACAAATATATATATAGACATAGTCAACTAAGAAATTATATATAGATATATTATATATTATACAGGTATATATACGGTGTTATATACATACATACATAAAACATACCATATATATATATACATATATATATATATATATACATATATATATCTATATATATATTCCAATATAATAATATCTATATGCAAATCGAAGAGGACTTATAGCTGATAAGAAGTTCGTCGTCTCACGGGATCGAACGGCCGAACACTATTATAGAGTCGGCATCAACTTATACCTCTCTTGATGGCCCGAATGAGCTAAGGCGTCACTGAACATCGTGAGTTCTAGTGTTCGGCAGTTCGATCCCGTGAGACGACGAACTTCTTACCAACTGAAATTCTCCTTCGCTTTACATAGTACATATATATATGTTATTTCTGAGGTAGAGTGAATTGAATATTAAACGACATTTGTAGCTAATGCTTGTATATAAAACCTTTCGCGAAATATTACAACTTTGCAACGTCTTGGGCAAACAAATATGTCCCCAGATAAGGTTGTTAGTGTATATTGCATTTTCGATACCTGTTGCAGCACAGCCGCTTAATTCCCTTACTTAATGAGAATCATTTCGAATATTTAAACTTAGGTTTGTAAACTAATCGATGCTTGTAACCTTCACACTTCGAATCACAATGATTTAGCGTCTCTGAGGAAAAATACGTTTTATCGTTTTGTCTACATTCCAAGAATTCCTGACGACTGGTTATTTGAGGAATACGATTGAGTCACGGTATTATAAAAGCGGTGCGGAACAATTACGGAAAACATTATCAGCCTCACAAGAATATAACTTGGCTTCACAAAAACATACGCGATGATACTTGTGATAATCATTATTTTCTTATATATTATTTTTGCTTTATTATCTGTCACTTAAGTTATTTCATACCATACGCAGTTGTAATGAAAGTAAAAAGGTAAGATGATTATGCATCAACATGTTAACATTAAACTGGTTGTGTAGTATCTGCATCATTGGCTATCAGTTAATTTAATATGTAGATACAGAAGAAACATCAATGTTCAATATACGTACTCGGGCACCGAATGTGGCATGTAGATATCAATCAACTTTTCGGTAAAAAGACAACATTATTAACGTAATCAAGGATCTTAGTTTTTCTGACACTTATATAATATGCAGGGACGGTCACGTATGACAAAGAACATCACCATCGTCCGAGTGCTCTTCCACGCAAACTAAACTTTCCTCCTGGCTGGAGACTCCAGACAGCATCCCGCGGAGAGAGACACTCACAGCCATCTAGTGGGGCTTTGACGGAACAGCGCTGACGCCAGCTCAAGCGTTTGCAGATCCTATTGTCACTACTCTTCATACTGACTTCAGACTGCCACGTACGTAACATACATAAGTCCTTCGAAAGAGTTTTAAAACAGTAAACGTCTGCTCTACATGCTACTTACATAGCCACAACAACAGTTTAGGCATGGTTCGTTTAATACCTTTTGCCATTATCAACATCACTAGTGAAATTATAATAAATATATATATATATATATTTATATATATATATATATATACTATATTAGATATATATATTATATATATATAATATATATATATATATATCTAAATATATATATTGCCAAGCCGGATTTTGATTTAGCAACCAAATCTCGAATTAATGAATTAAAGAACTTAACGTTGTAAAAACATTACATCTACATCCATACATACGTGCATACATAAGAAAACTAGACGCCACCGCTGCTAAAGGCAGAAGGGTTTTACAAGGGATAAACATACATAAAAAATTGAAGTGTTAAAGGTGGACGGAGACATTCGCAGGTCGACGACAATTAAGACGAACACACTAAAGTAACACAGGAATAGTACACCGATATTCAGCTACCGTGGAATGCAACTCATAAATTAATGTACATAATCAATACAACAGGCCATAATCAAAAGTAAATACCCGGACGGGAAAATGACGAACTGTTTTATTGTGAGCAAATAGAGGTTATCATTGTATATATGTGTACCTCACATACTCTGCCGAGAATTCTATAATCAATACGGCTTCATACGTTTTAATTGCTTCACTGTTTGCTTATTTGATTTCGCTTCTTCGGTAAGTCAGGACATGTCATGTGACTCGATATATGACACGATTTTGCTGTCAATTGGGTAAAGCAATAAGACACACGACTCGGAGAAATGTTCGGGGGCAGAGAAGCCGTTAGGAAATAATGATTTAGAAATGGCTGAGGTTATTTAGCCTACAGAAGGGTTATTTGGTAATGGATTCTAATCCTTCTTGTTGGAATATTACGATCAACCGAAAGTGAACTAAATAAAGAACATTTCTATCACATTGTTTCTTTCTCCATCAGTAATAAAGTGGCATTCCGCCGGCATAAATTATTATACCTCATTTGAAACAAAGTTTAAATTACACAGTAATGTGTATTTCGCATATTGTACTGCTTGCGAATCTCTTGAGCAGCCACTAATGTTACTCAGTGCACGTTCATAATTTCTGACAGTTTTTTCACAATTGCAATGTCAAACACTGGCCATGGATACTTAAAATTTCTGTTATTCCTTCCAAAACATTTATTCATACTTTTCTAATTTAATATCTTCCTAAGCTCTCAGAATTTAGAAAAAAAATTCTTGTTCCTAAGAACTCGCAATTTTGGGAAACGCATTTCCTATTAATCATCTCCATCTTTCTAATAACATACATTTGCTTAAAACGCAATTCCAATACAAAAAGGCTTCTTAAATATTTATTTCAGTTTCTAATTACAGGTTAAAGATTTAGTGAATTCTTCATAAAAAGAAATGTCAGTTTTTAGAAGTTTGAGAAAGCCTTGGATAACAAGAGATGAATTTACAACTATATTTTTGCTCTTTTCAGATTTGATAAATTGATTTAATAGTTATATGGCTTAAATATATGGCATAAACTTAAACGAATTTTTTCTACTAAATTTAAGCTTATACCAACAGCTATTTATACATCAAAATTTTCGCATTTTCGGAATCTTTATGAATTGTTTCAAAAACATTTTCAGTATCGAAAAACATCCTGCTTGCAAAAATTAACTATTTCCGAAGAAAGGAAATACTTACAATTAATATAGTTGTAATAGCGAGGTGCTTTCTAAATATCTTTGATGTCTATATCTATACTTCTTACAAAGTATTCACCCGAAAACATGAACAAAAAATCTTAATCAATCTCGTGTTTCTTCGGCAAAAAGTAATTCATTATTTCTTTAATTTCTAACCACATTGTATATATATATATATATATATATAATATATATATATATATATATATATATATATGTGTGTGTGTGTGTGTGTGTGTGTATGTGCGTGTGCATACATACTATATGTATGTATGTATGTGTATATATATCATATATATATACGTACATACATATATATGCATACACACACACATACACACACACACACACACAACACACACACATATATATATATATATATATATTATTATATAATATATATATATAGATATATATATATATATATATATTATCTCTATATATATATAATAATCTATATATTATATATATAATATTATTAGATGCAGTAAGCCTGGTGGGGAATGAAATTTCTTTAATTTTAAATAACATCAATTTTTTAACTCCGTAAATTACAGTGTCTACAATTCAGATCCATTTATAACATATAATATCCAAATTACTAAATTACCTTAAAAGTGATCTGGCGTGATTAGTGGTCTTCGAATTCCCGAACGATTCTTTGAATACCACTAACCGTCAATGAGATTTCCTTCCGTTTCCCTTTTGTTTTATAAATGAATGAGGTCGAACGCGATCGCCACTGCCTATCTCATTCACGCACGGACCACACGTAACAATTATTAGCCCTGTCATACACGCTGCTGAGTTAAGAGTTAATGGTGTGAGCACGCACCCACGACACTACAGCAGTAGCGTGAACCGTAAGACTACGCTAGTATTTCTCGTCAATCTTTTATCAATATTTTTTTAGTATAATATATTACTGACCAGGTTTTTTATATTTTTTTTTAAATATCTTTTTAATCATGCGAATGTAAAGCTGTTTAAGATTTGTTTTTTATGCTTTGTTTTATTAATCAGAATTTGATTTAGGGTTAAAGAAAACTTCAAAAATAATACAACACACTACGTACAGAAAATACGTAAAACTCACAGAAAAACTTTACTGGACCGATTATAAAGCAATTTGATTTTTCATAGAATTGCAGCAATTTCCTGACACGTTCTCTTCAAATGAATAAATTTATATAAGGTCCCAAAAAAATATAACTACTAATATATTCTGTTATTAAAATAAATATAACATGCATTTCTAACGTCGTCATAATAAGAAAAAATTAAATTCATTCATATACACCATGGCATAGGAATTTGGGTTCAAAGTGACAGAATAAGAATAATTAAAAACTTACGTCAATCTTCAAGTCTGGAGAGAGACGAAATGGAGTTTCCTTAAATAGCTCTTTTGAGGAAATAGTCGACTAGGGACCTCTCCGATTCGTACTCACTCTACCTCATCATCACACCGAGCGCCAAAAACCAAAGGAAAACTCAACAAGAAACTGTCAATGCCGCTTTTGTTACCTTTGTTTATTGTCGTTTCAATGAGACGCCAGGCAATGTGGAATAGCACAGGTGCCTTCCTCTTTTTCTTTGCTTTTCTTTTCAACTTAAAGTTTTCCTTAAATGGGCGAACTTTTTGATGAACGGTTTATTACTAAATCCCACATAAATTAAATGTATTATATTTACTGAGGGCAAATCGTATACGGACTGATTTATTTCCTCTCTGACCGCCGACTTCTTTCTGTCAAAATGTAGCAAACCCTACTTTATACTACTAAGTGTCAAGGCTGACTTGAAAGGAGTTTGGCATTCGATATTTTTCCTTTTGATATCAATCCGTCTCATGCACGATCATCATTAGAAATGAGATTCAAAGATTCAGTAGAATTTCCGAACATAGGGGCTGTCTTGACCACCTAAGCCTTACACATTCCACAGAGCTCCGCAACGCACCTTCTTCGACAACACCACGAACACTACTTCCCTCTGACACAAGTTCATTTAGCAAACTGAGCCTACACGGTACGCCTGGCAGGGCTGCATGCCCTT
>NC_087202.1:55031179-55071179 GCF_015104395.2 Macrobrachium nipponense | reverse complement strand
TCAGAAAAACTATTTTGGCTTCACTAGTTATCTTCAAAAGACCAGGAAAGTGAACTGGCGAACCTTTCCCTACTTCAATAATAACTCTGGCGTCTAATGGTATTACAGGAGGAAAAATCATGATTACTATGAACCTCTCAATTTAAACAGTATCGCCTCTAAATAAAACAACAATACTGAACTCTCCATGTAATGCAGGACCCAAATAAGCGAAACTTGAGTAGTACGTACCATATTCTCATGTAATGTGACCATAGGATTACATTTCTACCATGTTGTCTCATGACATTAATAATAAAAATACCCAGTTTTTCTACGTTAGATTGTTTGAGGTCCATGAAATATACCGGCTAGTATATGTTTGGATTTGTCTTAGTAGGTCTCCTTACACCGTACCTCTCATGAAAACCGTTATTTCATAACAAGGCGCGCAATGAATTTTCACTAAAATCCAGAATGTTGACCAAACAGATCGTTCTGAATATGACGTGGAAATTGTGGCTTACATGCGAGAATGAACCGAACGCAAACGATGATTTGTATCAGTGCTACGATACGATAAACTTCAAACAGATAAGTAACGATTTTGCTCATCAGAACATTTCAGTACATGGCGATTTTGGGAAACACGAAGGCATATCTAAATAAAATTCGTAAACAAGCATTTAATTAACTAATATTCATTTAATCGTTCAGCTCAATACGGTTATCTCATAGTCATTATAAGAATATTAAAAAATGGATTCTATTTTGAATTCCTGATCTAAAAATAGCAATGGTAGAAAACTGTATTCATTAAAAAAAAAATTGCAAAAATTCACTTTTACTCTAAAATACAATATGACCTTTACTTAACTCTACTTTACTCACAAATCTTGATTTTGCTTGTTTTCCTTAAGAAGCATGACTTTTAAGATTACGCTCACTGTGCTGAGAGAGAGAGAGAGAGAGAGGAGAGAGAAGAGAGAGAGAGAGAGAGAGAGAGAGAGAGAGAGAGAGAGAGATACGTGCATTCACTCATGAATATGCAAATTACCTCGAGATTAATCATGACTTTGATTTAATGGTCCTAAAGACGAGCGTTGTATAACAAGTATTCAGTGAGAATCTTGTCTTTGGCTGTTCGCATGCCCGATATCATTTATCTTTCATTAAGTATTACCATATTCTGATTCACGTATACTGCCGAAAAAGATTTCACAGAAGCTTACGTCACCTTACTTTCGTATCATGTAATGATAAATTTGAGAATACCTTACGGATAGGAAAAGGAATTAGCACATGGGACTATTGGAAATATTTGAACACTGGAAAAATGCTGTCTTTTCAGTTTCAATTTGATTACATGAAAATTATACCTCACCACAACGGTTTCTTACTAAATAAATTTATCTTTATTCAATGGAAGTCCCTTTTACTTTACGTTTTTGCCTAATCCTTTACGAGTCATCACTTGGAAAAAGATATACAATAACGATTTTTCTAACAGAGGTAAGCCACCGAGCAAATCCTAAGACAATAAATAACAAAGGTATAGATTGGATGCACAATAAAGCCTTAGCATTTCAGCTTCAGTGAATGAAAATGGGACTTGAAATAGAAAAAAAACTGGAATAACAACGATTTTTTATTACTGTTTTTTTTTTTTTTTTTTTTAACAAGAATTACTTCCCATTACTAGCAAATTCATTAAGTATTCTTTTCCGAGCTTTTGTCGCAGATCAAATTATACAACAACAAAAAAAACGATATTCTGTACTTTACTACCATTCATGGAAGACGTTTTCTAAAATATCAACTTTACCAAAAGTTACTCAGAAAATAATGTCATCATCAACAGTAAAGTGACTGATGCCGGTTAAAAGGATACATTTACCTTTTGTGATTTTATACATATATATATATATATATATATGATATATATATATATATATATAGTACATGACCGAAGAAGAACAAAATACTCTTTGAACGGGCTTCCATGTGAACACGATTAATAAAGCTAAGGAACTGATAACAATTAAAAGATGCCTCTTCCTGAAGTCATGTACTTAAACCATTCACGGTTTTGACTGTTCTTTCATTGTGAAAACAAATAAAACTACCTCCGTTACCTCATCAAAACGTAAAACCTTACAGGTGTTATTGCCCTTCTTATATGACGTAAACATTATCACATCAAACACACACACGTAAACATTATCACATCACACACACACAATTTATATATGTATATATATATATATATATATATATATATATATATATATATATATATATATATATATATAGTGTCGCCATTTCCCTAACAGTGTATGGCTTCAAAAAAAAAACAACAACAACGATGACTACCACATTCATACTTCAACTGCTGAATCAAAGCTGAGCCTGCAAGTGTGTTGTTCTCTCCCACAGTACTGACCGTCGATATACAAGCACAGAAGAGAAATATCAGCAGCGTGCCGACCCCACCTACACAAGACGTCCATCACATGTACTTTGTACGCACTTCTGCAGCCCTTTCTCCGTCTTCCTCTCCTATCCTTCTTTCCATCCAACGCTTCCAAATGATAAAGTTAAGTATGTCTTAGTTTTACCAGACCACCTGAGCTGATTAACAGCTCTCCTAGTGCTGGCCGAAGGATTAGATATTTTTACGTGGCTAGGACCAATTGGTTACCTAGCAACGGGACCTACAGCTTATTGTGGGATCCGAACCACACTATATCGAGAAATGAACTTCTATCACCAGAAATAAATTTCTCTGATTCCGCGTTGACCGAGCCGGGAATCGAACCTGGGACCACCGGATTGGCAGCCCAGCTCGAAAACCACTCGTCCAGCGTGGAACTTTTCCAAATGATAAACTATCAACTTAGGTAAAGTGGGTACATTCGCTTTAAACGGGCTAAGAATAAATGAAATAAATCATCAGAGCTAAAATATCTATTTGGATATTACTTTAGACACTGGATTTCTTCCGGTTCCAAATATCACCCCTTTCCAACTAAATCTGAAATAACTCCCTTTCAATGGCAGCAAACAATATCTTTTTTAAAACAGAGAGAGGGGGAGGGAATGGGAGGGAGGGAAAGGTTGGAAGGGGGAGAGGGAGAAAGAAAGAGAAGAATAACAATCACCTGTTAGAGCAACCCGATACTGTTGAATCTTAATTTCATGTTAAGATACTATCAGCACTGAACTACATAGTATACGTGAGCAACTTCAGTGGAACATGTGGTGCACAATTCACGAAGCAAGAGAGAAGCGGAACTAACGTGCCATTCCCCATGATATCGTTAAGAAAGAGAAGCAAACCCTCACGAAGTTTATTTTGAAAGTTCTGTCTAATTTTGGTTATTTCTCAGACGAAACCATGGTCGTGCTAAATGAAATCTTAGTGGTCACTGTACTCGAGCTGACTTCCCTCTTGCGAGTAAATATAACAGTGGATAAAAGTATTGACCTCGATAGCAGCAGGCGTAATACATCATATTAAAGAATTCTGCATTACCTAAGGAAACTTACCTATATCACTTCAAATCTCAATGGCGCACATGGTAGAACGATAAAAATTATTGAAAGAATAATCGTAATAATTCGTAAAACAATGGCGTTCATGGATGTTATTGATGTCAATGGCACTGGTACTACTGGTAAAACTGTTTATTAAACAGAAAATAACTCATCTGGCACTGAAAGTAGTTAATAATTACAAATCACATCATAAAGCTAGTCCATACACTGACCATCATCAGTTCAAAACTGAGTAGTATTTAAATTACATAATCACACCAGACCTGTCACTCTCTAGTCTTCATATTTTAACAGAGCTTTGATTCTATCACGAAACTTTTAATCGGCCTTCTTCTGCTCATCTTCTATGCCATAATCATTAACACTTTTCATGTTGCCTTTATATATTCTATTAAAGCTCCATCAATCTGCCCCCTTCCTCAGACTTCTCACGTAATCGTTTGGTTTCCTCTTGGTTAAACTCACACCGTTCTTCTACTGCCAATTCTTCCCTTCTGTCATCTATATGACTTTCTCAATCAATACTATTCCATACACTTTCACGGATATAATAAATAATGTTATGCCAATACATACCCCTTTATCAAGTGCCTTTAACAGTACGCAATGACTCCTCTATTCCATTTTTTCTGAACCTCCGTGTAATCCAGACACCCCTCACAAATCCTGCTCAGCTACTTACACTTCACAATCATAATGCAGCGTCTCACCTGTAATCATAGCAACTCCTGGTTGCTTTTCTTGCTTCAGCCTTTTAACTGCTTTTCGGTGACTGTTAAGGACACAAGGGAGGCAACTGCGTAGTTGAACGGCAAGGCATCGGTGGCAGGGATTACAAATGCTATAAATAAACACACACACACATACATATACATAGTATATATGTATGTATAATATATATAATATATATATATATATATAATATATATGTATATATATATATATATATATATATATATATATATATATTTGTGTGTGTGTGTGTCTGTGTGTGTGTGTGTGTGTGTGTGTGTGTGTGTGTGTGTGTGTGTGTGACAGCAAAGATAAAAGTAGATATGTAAATTTGGACAAAGGAAAGTAAACGTTTCACTGACCTAAAAGATATCCTGGCTATAGATTCCAAGTATCGCTGCGAATCTTTTAAAAGCATAGAGAAAATTCCTGAACTATAATCCTCGGATGCGATACTGTAACTCACACCAGCTTCCAAATTAAATTTGGCTACGGCTTACCTTCAAAAATGCAATGATAAATTTGTGGAGTGGTTTAAGATACTCATAAAGAACAACAAACAATATTAACCGGCATAAAAAAGGATCAAGGAAATATGCTGCAATACAATAAAAGTGGATAAAAATACTGAGAGGCAGAGATAAAGAAAAATGTGGAAATTGGTGGAAAAAGCGGCTGCACGAATTTCCTGCTGGAGCTAAATTGCTTGGAGAAGGAGAGCAGAAATTGATGGAAGAAAAAAAAAACAAAAAACAATTGATGAGAGAGTTGAAGTTGCTGGTACACAAAAATGCTCGAGAGAACTCAAACTATTAGAAGGAAAACAAATTCAGTATCAGAAAAAAAAAAGTCTATGAATACTGGCAGAAAAGAGAGTAAACGCTGCAAAAGCGTAAATAAACGCAAAACTCTCGAAGAACCGAGTAAAAATTGTGTAGGAAGGAAGAATAATGGAAAAAATAAGTGGATTAGAAAGGACAAAAAAAAAATAATAAATATAGGAAATAGCACAAACTGAAAGGAAAAAGCAGGAATATTTTACAAAGAAATGTTCGAATATTGCATGCTTTTTGACATATTTGGAAAATATATATATAATCATATCTCCTAAAGGCGGACAGTAGGCACTTAGACTTCGGTCCTATAGGCTTATTTCTCCCCTCTGTCAACTTTGCCATCTTCAGCGACGTTCTCCAGTGTCTATTCGTTCACTTGTTCATTTCCAAGTTTTTTACCAGTGACCTCCGCTTTACCTCTTATACTATTCCTATCACATACATCACTTGTTTGCAGTCCGTCTCAAATAGTTCGCATTCATTTATCAGTTCTGACTTTCTTAATGGATTAAATGGGATCCCATAACAGTGAAGTTCTGCATCTCGGCTGCAAATTAACTTCTGATTGCCATGTCTTGTCTCCTGTCACTTTTTCATTTTAGTTTTCTGTAAAAGAACGCTACTGGGATGGCTTAGTCTGTCCGTCCGTACTTTATCTGTCCGCCATCAGATCTTAAAAACTGCTGAGTCTAGAGGACTGCAAATTGGTGTGTTGTTCATCCACCCTCCAATCATCAAACATCCCAAATTGCAGTCTTCTAGCCTAAGTAGTTTTTATTTTATTTAAAGTCAAAGTTAGCCATGATTGCGCATCTAGCAACGCTATAGGACAGGCCATCACAGGGCCGCGGCGCATACAGCATTATAATCTGTACATAAAACTCGATTGTGCCGAAGACAACGGGCTTCTGATTTATGAAATAGAACTGTTCTTACAGGTCTCTCAAGTTACCTTATTTAAGATGAATCATTTGCTCTTTACTGATCCAGGCATTCATCAGCTTTTATTTTCTATTCTTAATGGATACGAATACTTTATTTCTTAAGGGGAACATATAACTTTTGGTTTAAATCGACGATGGGCCAACACAATGATTTGAGTTACATTTCCCAGCCTTTCCCATCATTTCGGAATTTCTTGTGTCAATGATCTTCAATTCTACATCAAACACAAAATGAGATAAATTATCATTTATTCGAAAAATCGAGTTAGCACGAGGGAGTGAGTGTATTCTTGTTGAATGCACAGTGACAGGATATCAAGCATGAAACTAACAATATCTGTAAATAAATCAGTATCCACATACAATAAATTCTTATACAAAGGAATTGAAGAAAATGGTAAGTTACATTAAAAGATAAAAAATAAAAGCAATCTATGATGATGGGAGAGAAAAAAAAATAAGGCTAAGAAATGGACGGGTTCTCTCTTTCTCACACAAGTAAAAAAAAAAGAAAAAAAAGGAGAAAGGAGAAGGAACGGCTGCCATTAGGGAACATGGTGGGAGGATTAATTGTGATAGTAGCAGCCGTGGATAAAGTTGCCCACTGGGAAGGAGGGGGAGAGGGGGAGGGGAAACGTTGGCGTCATTTTCGGCCCCATTTTCACTGTGATCCCGAAGGACAGGAAAAAGAGACTGCTGTCCTAATGATCAAGGTTTACGTGTGTGTGTGTGTGTGTGTTGTGTGTGTGTGTTATGATGTGAATACTCGTCTGTCTATAAGGCTCGATGTTAAGTACTGAGTCTAAACTAAATTGATATGTGTTAAGTACTGAGTCTAAATTAAATTGATATGTGCTAAGTACCGAGTCTAAACTAAATTGATATGTGCTAAGTACTGAGTCTAATATGTTTTAAGTACTGAGTCTAAACTAAATTGATATGTGTTAAGTACTGAGTCTAAACTAAATTAATATGTGTTAAATACTGAGTCTAAACTAAATTAATAAAACGGTTTATCAACGGTTCATTATATGTCTTAAAATGCAGAGAAGGGGTCTTCGTATGACACCCTCTTTGTCTTAAATGATAAAAATAATGTTGATTAAATAGTTTGTGACATTTAAGATGTTGGGAAACCTAAACTCCCCTAAAATCACATGTCTGCCATTTTCACAGTGAAATGCTTCTCACTATCCAGGAACTGGGATTCAGTTTCGACAAGAGTTGATAACCTGATTCCTTCACTGGGCACTCTGGCAAAACCAAGAACATGCCCCTCAATCGCAAGGGTGCGTCAGCCGGTTACACCTCCTCGCTACACATCAGTTAAGTTTCAGGTAAAGGGGATGACTGAAGTTATTGCAATTTACCCCCTGAAAAAGTACCTCTTGCTTTCTTCTTGGGTGCATTTCCACAGAAACTGTAGTTTTTCATTGGTATTCCAGAACGATATAAACTAATAACTCTACCCTCCCAATCTCATGGGGGGAAGTTGTCTTAGTTAACATTTGACTATCCTAATGCAAAGGATAAAAATGTACCTCAGTTTTAAGAAAATAGAGTGTAATATAGCTCCCAGTGTACTAACTGCCCTTGGAAATCTCACAGAATCAATAATTCGATGTAATTAATGAGGAAGGAACTGAAACAAATGTCAGCCAATAAAACATCATACTATGCAACATGGTTGTTCTGTATTATGTTTAGCAACTGTCTTGCACTTTCATTAACGCTCAGAAATTCACTTAACATTTCGGAGCAAAGGATTATAAGAGGGATTTCCACTCAAAAAAGGAATTGTTCAAAAACGAACAAAATTGGGCAAAGCAGGAAGGTCGCAGCCTTCATAATCTATGTCAGTGGGGGATTCCTGTTCCTTTAATAGGGAAAATGTTCGTATAATTAACAAGGGTAATGAAGCATAAAAAAAAGAGTACGGTCGCTTATATAATTAATGTGTCTCTGGGTTAATTCCGTCCCTTTAATGAGGGAATGTACCTACAATTAGCGAGGCCCATTATAATGTACCTCATTTCATCGGAGGAGCAAGTCTCGGCGAGTAAAATTATTTCAAGACTTGATTATTCTCAACATCATTATCGAATCTCCTGTGCTATGAAGCAATCTTCTTTTGTTAACGCAATATAGCTGTTGGAAGCCATCATTATAAAGATAACTTGTGTAAAAACCTAAAAAAAAATTTTGAACATTTTCACCTACTTTCGTTGCTTTCAAAGGTCGTTCCTCCAACGTATTTGCATTCAGCTCATTAAAATTGTATTCTAATTCCAACCTTTCTTTCCTCTGTCTTAGACAACAAAGCTCGAGAATACCGGGTCGATTAGGTCGCTAAAAATACACAAACAAAATTGGGGACGAAATACCTTTCATAACGTTTTAGTCTTCATGAATTGATTTGTTATTAACGACAAACAGTGGTATTCAGTCGTATTTCTAACACACAGCTGCACCTTAATTCAAGCGTTATTCACGTCATATACATCTCGAAGCATCAAAGAAGTAGATTTATGCAGAGGGAATATCAATGTAACGAAATCTCTCTCTCTCTCTCTCTCTCTCTCTCTCTCTCTCTCTCGTCTCCCATCCTCATCCTCTCTCTCTCTCTCTCTCTCTCTCTCTCTCTCTCTCCCCTTATACACGTAACCGAATATTTACCTCATACACACACGCACACGCACACGCACACGCATGGAAATATATATATAATATATATATATATATATATATATATATATATATAAATATATATATATATATATATATATATATATATATATACACACATATATGATTTTTATATCTTTCAACTAAAATTCTAAAATAACTACCACAAAAAATCTATTCCGAAAAAGTCTGCCTCATCAACACATGCAAAGGGAGGAGGAGGAGGAGGAGGAGGGGTGAGGAGGAGGAGGATGAGGAGGAGGAGGAGGAGGAGGAGGAGGCTGTCAATGTTCATTTTGCATACTGAAGTAAGTCTTCGCATATTATCATTTTATCTTGCTCAACTACATCTCTGCATAATTGTGCTGATTATCATATTTCCCAAGTTCAGGCTGCTCTGCTGTGCAGTATGAGTTTTGCTTACCTGTTGTTTTTTCACTGATCCGTAGCAATTCTTTCACCCGCTTATTTCCGATTACCTTTATGCTCTAAGGCGAAATAACAACTGTGTTGGACTCAAGAACAAGAACAACATATATCGTAAAAATCCTAACAGAAATATATTTGATTAATATAATCATTTCCATAGGAAAACCGCTTAAAGAGACTTAAAATGTTGGCCAATAAATAAAACCTACTGATACAAAAAATTGAGAGAAGAAACCTTTAAAATCTAAAATGGAGATCATAATTAATACAAACACAGGAAAAAAAATTAACACTGAAGAGAAGAAATAAATAAAAAGACCGAAAACGCCGCCACGACACTAAAAGAGCATCGGACCAAAGTCGAAAGCAGAACTACAATCGAAATAACAAGCAGTAAAAAACAGAATCATCTTAGGTTGGAGGGCACGCCAAGCATGGCAACGCGTTCCAAATAGCATATTTTGCTCTCAGTTTCTGGTCTGTGAGTGGCGTCTCTCTCTCTCTCTCTCTCTCTCTCTATCTCTCTCTCTCTCTCTCTCTCTCTCTCTCAAAACTGGAGCTGATACAAAGACAAGTTAGTTACCTTCAATGAGCCGTGTGCATATGTATGTAACTATGCATAACTGAATGAAGAAAATTTGGAACGCGACGAATATAAAAATAAAAGGCAAAAACCACGAAGGAAAGTGAAACAATGGCGTCCGCTGCAAGGTCTTTCGACTTCTAGTCCTTCACTAGACTGATATAAATATGAAAGTAAGTTTTCAAAGAAAGCTCGTATAAATGACAGGTAGGGATTATAAAGGAAAATATGTACCTGGAATCCAACACACCTGGAGAATTAGTGGGCCTACCCAAATCAGGGGTACAATTTAAGAGGTTTACAAAAGAGTAAGTCCAACTGCTCGCAAGCAGGGACTAAACAATAAGTTTTGCTAAAAATTATTTAGCAAAAATCTCATTCTGCTAAATAATTTTTTTTTCTCGCAAAGTGAAAATTTTTACAAAACACATTTTAAATATACAGATACAAAGAAAATATCTTTAGGGTAACTAATTTGTAATTAAGTCAGTGATTTTATCTTGAAGGTCATTCTTAAACATTTGTCGTATACAAGAGCTAGGGTTGAAATTACAATTGGAAGTAAACTGTATAATTGTGGATTCAAAAAGATTTCTCGTGAAAAGACATCTTTCGATCTAACGATTACTGAACTGCCAGTCCAATTTATCCGGTGACTGTTTTGTCTTAAATGAATGAATATTGCATTGGATGTTTGCCCAGTTTTGACAGAATACTTATGCTGTTTAATTCTTACTTCTAAAAATCCTTTCTAGATTGGCCGATATAAACAGAGGGGTGTAAGGACAACTGGAGACCTCCCGGTTTGGACGGTGACCCAAGCGGTTTTGGCTCAGCCATTAAGGGACTCACTACCGCCGCTCACCTTCAGAGATCTTTAACGGACTCATACGGCGCCTCAGTATAGATCTCTGAAAGCTCCTACCGTGGAAATAACCAACGCCTCTAACGGACTAATACGGCATACCTGCCCAAGGTGTGTTCAGGCGTTTCCTCAAACGGTTTGGCCCCGCCATTCACGACTCTGTCGACCGTTTTTGTGAGAGAGGACAATGGGCGCAAACAGTACCCTCGCGGGAAACCCGGGCCTCCCCCGCCCCAGCGAGGGACTCTGACACAGCGGCCGCTCAAGCTGTCAAATTGCCCCCCTTCACAACGGCTGACCCGTCTGCCTGGTTCTTCCGAGCCGAAGGGCAATTTTCCGGATCGCGGGGCTCACAAACAAAGTGCTGCAGGCTGACCTCGTCGCAGCGGCTCTCCGACAGAGGTGTTCGACCGAATATCTAACTGGCTGACCGGTCGAGCACGAATCGGACTTGTCACGCTCGACGAGATAAAAGAAAGGCTCTTGACAGCCTATTCCGTGCCCATCGATGAAAGGGCCGCCCCCCGCGCCCTCGACCTAGTCGTGAACCCCATGCGCGGCGCCGACACCCAAGATGCCTGGACACTGTGATGGGCCTCGTCGTCTGCCCGAAAATAGGCCCCGACGGAAAAAAGGTAGAGATCAGCCTGAGCCGCGAAATATTCCTGCGGCAACTCGAGCCGGACGTCCGAAAGCAGTTCTGACCGACGCGTACACCCTAGAGGACGACGGACTACTAGAGAAGGCAAAGAAGCTGACGTTGTCGAACAATGCCGCGAAGCTCGCTGCCCCCCCCCGATCCTCCGTGTGCCTGGCCGCAGAGAAGGAAGAAGACGACGACGACCCAACGCAAGAGATCAGCGCCGTATCCCAAGGGAAGTCCTCCCACACGCAGCGAGGTGAAAACTCCTGGTGCCGCTTCCACCGGAGGTTCGGGAGATTCTCCAAGAGGTGCGAAAGCCCTTGCACCTTCCAGCAGTCAAAAAACGGCGACGGCAAACAAAACCAAGGCCGCCCGTGGCAACGGCCGCGTCGGAACCAACACACCGTAGGGTTCTACGTCCGCGACGCGATCTCGGCCGGAGGATGTTGGTGGATACGGGGGCAATGCACTCGAATATTCCCTGCCGTCAGGAAAAGACCGTAGCCGCAGTGGAGCCCGACAAAACAACCTCCTCGTCGCCGCAAACGGGACCCCATCCTAACCGTTCCTACGGCACGAAGCCCCTCGAGATATCCATCTTGGGGCGAAACTACGTCTGGGAATTCACAATCGCGGACGTCAGGATCCCGCTACCTGGGGGCAGATTTCCTGGCGCAGAACGGCCTCCTGGTGGACGTGGGCCGCAAACGCCTCCTCGACACGGGGACATGCCTTTCCCTTCCACTGGCAGCAGGCTCGGGCGCCCCTACAATTTGTACCATCGCCCCCCACAAATACGGCAACCTCCTGCAGGAGTTCCCCGAAGTCTTCAAGCCGGAACTTCGTCAGGCGGCAGGGACGCCACCCAAGCACGGGATATTCCACCACATAACCACCACAGGCCCCCCGACACACGCGAAGTTCCGACGACTCCCTCCAGGCCGCCTCCAGGAGGCAAAGCAGCGCTTCGGAGATGGAACGAATGGGCATCTGCAAGAAGCATCGAGCCCTTGGGCGTCGCCCCTGCACATGGTACAGAAACCTGACGGCACCTGGAGGCCCTGCGGAGACTACAGAAGACTCAACCTCGCTACAATCCTCGACCAATATCCCTTGCCAAACATGCAGGATTTGACAGGGGCCCTTCATGGGGCGAAGGTCTTCACAAAAATGGACCTCTTAAAATCCTATTTCCAGGTTCCAGTGCACCCCGAGGATGTCCCCAAGGACTGCCATCATCACGCCTTTTGGCCCTTCCTTCGTCTTCCATTACTCAACCTTCGGCCTGAGGAATGCAGGGGGCCACCTTCCAGCGCCTGATGGACAGCATCCTGGGGGACCTGCCCTTCTGCGTCTGCTACGTCGACGATATCTTGATTTTTCCAGGTCCTTGGAGGAGCACCTACATCACGTCCGAGCGGTCCTGAAGCGCCTGCAGGAAAACGGGCTGGTCGTCCGTTTCGACAAATGCACCTTCGGCGCCGAGAAGGTGGATTCATCCCCGCCGCCGCCCGCACCATGTCTCCTCTAACACAGGTCCTGAAGGGGAAACCAAAGGCCCTAACGTGGGAGGCCGAACAAGAGAAGGCTTTCAACGAGACGAAGAGGGCCCTCGCCAGAGCGGCGACATTATGCCACCAAGACCCTGCTGCACCTTTACGCCTCACCACCGACGCCAGCAACGTCGCCTGCGGGGCTGTCCTCGAGCCAGATGGTCCAGGGCGAGCCCCAGCCACTCAGCCTTCTACAGCAAAAAACTATCAGCCGCCGAGACGAGGTACAGCACGTTCGACCGCGAACTCCTGTCAGTGTACCAAGCAGTGCGACATTTCCGCTACCTCCTCGAGGGCTCCCCCCTTTTTCACCCGATCAGGGACGGACCACCTCCCTTTGATACACGCCTTCACCAAGGCGGGCGACGCTTGGTCAGCGAGACAACAGAGGCACCTAGCAGCCATCGCAGAGTTCGGTTGCACCATCCAGTACGTGCCTGGCGAGAAGAAACCCCGTGGCAGACGCCCTATCGAGGATAGAAATCAACGCCGTGCGTCTCGGGGTCGAACCTACGAAGACCTCGCCCAACCGGGAACAGGCTGCCGACCCGGAGACTGCCGCATACCGCACTGCTATCACCGCCCTCAAGTGGGAAGACGTGCCCTTCGGACCCGCAGGCATGACGCTCCTCTGCGACATCAGCACGGGCCGCCCGCGCCTGCTGATCCCAGCCTCCCGAAGGAAAGCCGTGTTCGACGTCATACACGGACTCTCGCACCCCTCGGGCCGGACGACGGTGCGCCTCCTGACGGAGAAGTTCGTCTGGCATGGAATTCGGAAGGACTCCCTCGAGTGGGCCAGGACCTGCGTGCCTTGCCAAACTAGCAAAATCAGTCGGCACACGGAATCAGGCGTGGGGGAATTTCCGCAGCCGAAAACGAAGATTCGGCCACATCCCACATAGACGTCGTTGGCCCCCTGCCCCCGTCGGAAGGCGCCAGGTACCTCCTGACGGTAATCGATCTCTTCCACCAGATGGCCCGAGGCAACGCCGATGTCGGAGGCGACCACGAAAGCATGTGCCGAAGCACTCCTCGCCAGCTGGATCAGTCGATTCGGAGTGCCAGACGAAATCACGACAGACCGCGGACCAGTTTTCCTGTCGGAGTTGTGGACTGCCCTGGCCCGCCTAATGGGAACGTCGCTACATGCCACCACCGCCTACAACCCAGCAGCTAACGGCATGGTGGAGAGAGTCCACCGTTCGATCAAGGCTTCCCTGATGGCGCGCTGCACCGACGAAAATTGGAAGAGCCAACTACCGTGGGTCCTCCTCGGTCTCAGGACTGCCCCGCGGGCAAACGGCGAGGCATCACCCGCGGAGAAGGTATACGGGGAGCCATTAACAGTCCCTGGCGAGTTCTTCCCGACCAATGCCGACGACGCTGACGTCTCCATCGCCAGGCTTCGGGAATCCGCCGGGAAGTTCACGCCCTGCGTCAAAACCTTCTCCGACAGAACCAAACGTTTCCTCCCGAAGGCCCTATCATCGTGCAAGCACGTCTTCGTCAGGGACGACGCCCGCCGCCCGCCTCTAACGAGGACCCTACCGCGGTCCCTTCCGCGTCCTACGACGCACTGACAAGGCATCTCTTATCCATCAACGTCGCGAGGACTGGGTCACAATCGATCGCCTGAAACCAGCCTTCATCATGGACGAGGACCTCGCAGACGCGGATTCCACAGGGCACCTCAATCTTCCTCGGAAAAAAGCGACTCCTCGATCGCCAAACCTCCTAGCCGTAGCCGCGGCCGCCCTCGAAAGACGGTCGAACCCCCCGAGGATCACCTCAGGGGAGGCATCCCGTCCCCGGAAAACCGAAATGAGATCTACCACAGCAACTAATATCACGCACCCGAGGGCGCCTCCGCCGTCCAGCTCGCTTCCGCGAGTGACTACCCGAAGTACAAAGAAGTCAGCCAACAATCATACCTAATTATTGTCTTAGGGGGTGGGGGGAGTATTTGTAAGGACAACGCTTATTCATAATTTTCTCTGTATATAAATTCATCATTCGCGTTGTTCTTACTTCCCCCTGAGAGAGCATTCAGCGGGCTTTCCGTCAGTGTATAAAGCTTGTATAACCACATATTGTGTACTTTTATATTTTGTATTTTATGTCTCTCAAGAAACAACAAATCGGGTCTCGCCGACCCACTTTTACTCTCTCGCGGGTCGGTGACCACATTTCCGTCCGCATGCTGTATATTTATATTTCCCTTGACTGTAATAAAAATCAGTACACTTCTACCTGCCTCTTTGTCCACATCTCACAGGGGCATTCCAAACATGGAATTTTATATATTATGTTGTTACTTTCCTTAGGGCAATGTTTTATTAGCATTCCTTCTAGTTTGTTATTATAAGAGAAAACAAAATTTTAACAATAATTCTATGGTATTAAAACCGCTAAAATAAGGCAATCCAAGAGTGTTCTTAGAAGTTTCTTTCTGCATGTTCTTTCCCTATAAAACTTTTTGTGGGCTTTATTTTAGCAAATATCTAATATTTGTGAAGGATAACATACATCTGACCATATTTTTGTTTTATTTATGTATTCAATTTCTTGATCCCAATATTGGGGACTAACAATGCGCAATGGTCGTAAAAACATAAAAGAAAAAATTGATATTTTGATGTTAAGATGGTGGCCTGAATAAAGATTGACATAAATTGTTGGTGGTTTTTCTAACAGTACTGAATTTGCGTTGAAATGGTTCTCTATGTATTAAAACATCTAAGAATTGGAAAAAGACAATTGCCGCCTTTCCTTAGATGTTTTCATGCATAGAGAACAATTTCAATATAAAAACCGCCATTAATGCTTTTCGAGAAATATATAAAATTAGACTTAAAACTTAACTGAACAAACTTGACACCTGTCGAAAACTGCGCGGTGTCAGTCTCGCATCCGCTCGCTCCTGCAAACGTCCATAGATAAAAAAAAAATTTTAAAAGAAAGGGGTCGTGTTAATTGAAATATAGTAGTGGGAAAATAAGACAAATTTAATTCTCATTTAGATTTTAAAAAACTGTTACGTATGATAACGGACGAATTCACAAACATTGAGAAAACGGCTTCTCTTCTAATGTTGTAAGCATTCCGTACCTGAGCATCGGGAAAGTTTGATTTTGGTGGCTAATTTGAATGGACTTTACTAATCACCAACTACCATCACTGGGTGATAAGAATGATTCATATACTTCTATATAAGGAATAGATTAAATTACATTACCGACACTTCTCTAGTAACCAAATAGAGGGAACCAGCGTCCAAAACAGGCAAGTTTTCATGTATTCTATACAGAAGAATAAGTAAAAAGTAAATGAAATTAAACTGCTGACATTGCTTGAACAGAAAGATTCATTTATCTCATACCTAAGTAGACCTCGAAGACTTGTAAAATACACACTATTAATTCTTACCCGCGCAACATTTTCATTATGCATGAGTTTACACGCTGAGATTGATGGAAGGTCTGAGCTATTTATTACCATAATTAAGTACTTGAATCTAAGCCGAATTGTTTCTGAAACTTCAGACATTATCAAACATAAAATGAGGATTGCATAATGGCATATCTTAAATGAAGAACACAAGATACTAACGGCTAACATGTGTGCAACATATGTTCACGGCTACAAACTTCTACTATTAATTATGCTGCTGCAGGGGTGCGATTGGAACTAAGTAATGCTGACTATCATTTCAACGCGTCGTTCTGTTTGTTGAGACTTTTTCATGTAGTTCTTTTTACACTCTATTTACACCCAACACACACGTCCTCAGACTTCATTCACGGGAGATGGCCAACCATCTTTGACCTAGCTGTTGCTGCACAATGCGGTATTACATCTCCCCCCGCAACAATCCTTATGCCAATCCATAAGATCGTCATATAGTTTTTTTATTAATACACAATGGACGATGTACATACAAAGATGTACACATGTATATGCCTAATGAATGCACAATTTTTTCCAATGTTTGTACTGTCTAATGACATAAGCGCCTTGTGAGAAATAGACCGCAAAACGTACCAAATATTGATTCACAGTCCCCACTTTCCATTTAAGATTTTTCTTTGCAAGCTTTTCATTTAACCCCAACTCCAGCAGGTTAGCAAAATATTTTGGAAAAATTGTTCTGAATTGTTTATACTGATACAAAACATCAAATACAGATAGCTATGTAATAAACAAAATGATGCAAGCTAAATACTCGTGATGAAAAAGGATGACTAGAATTCTATTCGCCCATAGAATGAGGAAAAGCAATGAGACCACGCGGCAATGCTCACTAGAAAGGGGGGAGGACCCTTGCAAAAATCGGGTCTGATAACCCACAGTACCTAAAGAAAAGATTTCGGCCAAAAGTTGAAGTCTCGAGATAAAAGGTGGATCTTATCCTCTTTGCTGTTTCTGGCAGCCCAGCCATCAGGACTTCTTAACCGCGCAGTTTTATTCGCAATTTCTCTTCATCTTCATCGAATTATGCAAACCTATGCAAAATGATTTATTGCTCCAAGAAAATAAACTCTTTGAAGTGTCCATCATTCGCCAAAGTTTTCCACCGAGAGCAAAGGAAAAATGTGAAAAATTGCGTGTACAGCTGACACACAACCACAGGGAGGGAACGAGGAGTTGAGAACACATGTTCGCGACAGACAGACGTCCGCCAAATGCGTGACAAAATGCCAAGAGGCAGATGGCAATAATGACAAGTTGTCAACACACATGATTTCCCGTCAGTCAAGCACGCACCTGTAAGCAACAACACAAGTCTGGAAGTGAAAATTAATGGGTAATGTGGAACACAAACTCACAAAGAAAGTTGCTGATTGCAAAATAGATCGAAAACAACATTGGTATGGTTCTACACACACACACACACACACACACACACACACAAAATTGCTAAAGTCAGTGACAGATCTGAAAAAAAAATACTATTAGAAAGGTTATACTATACATACAACTCCCCTAAAGGGTAAAAAAAAAATAGTGTTTATGACTGCAATTTAAATTTCTTCAGGTAACTGAAAACTATACTAGGAAACAAA
This sequence comes from Macrobrachium nipponense, assembly GCF_015104395.2. NCBI lineage: Eukaryota > Metazoa > Arthropoda > Malacostraca > Decapoda > Palaemonidae > Macrobrachium > Macrobrachium nipponense. The sequence goes on along the minus strand of NC_087202.1, from coordinate 55,053,306 downwards.
ATACTCCTAAGGGAAGACCTAGTAAGAAAAGGAGTCGGTATTTAACTCCACAGGGAGCGATAAAACCCCTTATCTAAACGATGCAAGATAACAAGAAAGTTTTTTTTCAGAACAACTAAGAAGTAACAAATAAAGGTTAAATGACAATCGACGTTCGTGAGGAGCAGCTTAATATCTTAAATCTCCAATGGGGTCTCTCTAAAATAAGGAGTCGCCGTTATAAACATACTCGAACAGAGAGAGAGAGAGAGAGAGAGAGAGAGAGAGAGAGAGAGAGAGAGAGAGATTTCCTCTTTTCATGTGATAACAGCAATGTATGAAGACTGCCTCTAGCCAAAAAATGATCGTACATAATTTATGTCAAAAGTTAGCAGGAATTAAGACAACAGACATTGGAAATACAGAATCTTCACGACAAAAGTGAAAAATAAGTAAAAAAAATGCGCCGAAGTTGAAATCGAGTTTTCTGTACAGCGTATAATGCTGTATGAAACTCTAAGCCACGGCCCATGAAACTTCCAGCCGCGGCCCATTAGACCAGTCAAATGAGAAAAAAAAATGCAGATAAAGGAAAAACTTTCCGGAAAGTTGCAAATTGTTTCATCAACTTCAAAACAGCGTACTTTATAACATATAAATTTTGCACCCCTTTATCGCCCCGGTTTTGGATGCCATCTTGAAAAATGGTGCCCAGAAACAGTCTTCTGTATATATACTGTCAATATTCTTCGAACAATTCTTTACAAAAGATCTTCCAAACATTTTTTTCGTACGTTACCCGATTTTGATGCTGATGGTGAGCAAAAATCGTACAATTTTTCCATTTTGCCTCTGGTTACGTAATATTGCCCGAAAACTTCTTGATATCATTATGGGCGCCATTGGTTACATAATGAATGGAAGTGGAATTAAAAAATATTCCAGCACCGCATATGCGAGGCCCCTGTGGGCAAAATGCAGAGTGGTCACGCCTATGCAAGAGCACTAAGAGCACACATTCCAGTATATGTTGCCCTGGCTACACTGATTCTGAATGAAATCGATATCTCTGCTGAGGAAAGGTCAACAATAGAGACAACGTTACAGGAGACTGACTCTACTCTGACTGTCGATGAACAACTACAAAATGTGCTCTATATGTTCAATGAAATTATTAACAAGATGAAGAGTAAGGGTAACACTGCAAAACTTTGGGTCCAGTACTTTGAAATGGTAACACTGGTTAAACAATTCATTGAAGCAGAACGTGCAGGAAACTCAATTACACCTTGAAACAATAAAAAAAATGCTACCCTACAAAGAATATAAGGATTGTTTACAAAGAGGCTATGTTACAGAAAGACGGTCAGAAAAGTTTTGGTCTGGTATCTAGTCCGACATAACCATTGAACAGACACTGACGCGATCAATGAAGGGTTCTGGAGGACTGACACACGGCAGAGGGATGACTGATTCAATGCTTACTAAATGGGTGATTGGAATGCCTACCACTGTGATGTTTCTTACAGTACATCGGAGCAACATGGAGATGCCAGAAAATCGCGTATTTCAAGAGACGCTCAAGATCTTCAGCACTTTGTGGAATGGTTTTCATCACACCCATCATTTCCAGATTTTGATGGCATTATGTCGATAAGTACAAGATTAACAGATGAAAGATCTAATCCTCATAATGTTTATGAAGTTAGAGTTGGTTCAATTTCAAATATGATCTGGCGAAAAGTTTTCGAAATAACAAGTTTCAAAGAAAGAAAATAGTCAAACCAGTAGGAGTTACCATGACGGGAGTAAGAACTTGAGATATTGGACGTTCAGCTGATCCTGAGATGTTATTTAGAAGAATTTCATATGCCAAAAAGCACAAGAACAAATCAAACAAAACTTTCAGCATGAACTAGCTCATCATTCCTTGTCACTGTTTGTTGAATCTGAAATGCGGAAAACCCAGACATCTTCACTTTAGAATGCATTTTCACCTTTATGTGACATTTTGATTGGAAATACAGTTTATATTGTTGATGGGGTATTTCTTATTCATCGAGTTGTTTGGTATCGGCGAGGGATCTTTTGCTGAAACCGAAGAAGCACTACAAGAATACTGCCATTATTGGTTTTGATGGGATTCCAGAAAATCTAGGAGATGAAAGTACAAAAGGTGCTGAACGTGTTCCTCTAATGAGTTTTATTACCAGAGACACCATATTTGATGAATCTATGCCAGCAATAAGTCAGAGTAAATTTCTTTCTGACGAGCGAAATAAGAGCAGACTTATTACTGGCGTCATCATAAAGTTGATCTCTAAGGGATTTACTGTAAAACAAACTACTAAAGATGCAGACACATTAATTGTTAATGCAGCCAATGACTGACTCAGTTACAATGGAAAGTTATGCTCAGTGTAAGCACCAAGAAATAAACATGAGAAAACATTTAACGATACCCACGTCGATATACCTAGACTGAGGTAAGAAATAAAAAAGGTAGAATATGTAAGTGACATAAGTCTGTCAGCGTTGAGTGCTACGGATACATATATAGTTTCCCAGGGGACCAAAACCTGTGAGTACATAAAGAGAAACTTCTGTCTCATCTGACTCGGTTAATTTGATTTGTTTACATCAAAATTAGTAAAGTGATGGTTACACAATGCTGGAACAACAATGTTCACAAAGGCACAAATTTCTGGTTTAACAGCAAACTGACTTGACTTGAATAAATACCGTAAATGAACATTAACAGTCAGAGTATTAAGACAAACACGCCTATACAAATTATATAGGTACGAAATCCCGAAGAATCTAGAACGAAATTATTTTAAAATAAAAAAAGATAGCATGAAACTCTTACCAGCTACCTACCGAGAAGGTGACATGAAGCAATACCAAACTCTTTCAGACTGACATTGGTTCACAGAAATCTTAATTAGCTGGTTCTAAGATTGTCTATTTTTATGTGAAGACAACAGTGGCACCTGTATAGATGTAGGATTTACATGAGCAAGAAAGCAGTCCACATTCTTACAGATACATACACATAAACTGGGAAGCTACTTTACAAGAGAAGAAATCGCATGCCAGTCACCTCTGCATAATTCCTCCCCAGAGAGAGAGGGGGGGGATAAAAAGTAAACCCCTCAGCTCAGCGACAGCAATTTATCTTCCAGAGTAATCGCAATCTCATAATCTAGCATTCAATCCTCCATATTATTGTGTGTGTATGTATGTATATATGGGTATGTATATATGGTATATATATATATATATATATATATATATATAATATATAATATATATATATATCATATATAGATATATATATTTATTTTATAATATATATTAAATACATATATATATATATATCTATATATATTTTATAGTATATAATATATATTATATATATATATATATTTATATATTTATATAATATATATATATATATAATATCTATGAAACGTGATTTATATTTCTCTCATAACTGCTTAAGAAAAAGTAAGGACCAGAGGTAGGTCCTGACCGGTTACGACTTTATTTCTAATCCATTAACGTTTGTGGATTAGAAACAGAGTCAAAACCGGGTTAGGCCATACACCCCAGTCACTAATATATATATATGTATATATATGATATATATATATATATAATATATATATACATATATATATAACCTGATTTTAATCGGCGCCTTTAGCTCGTGCACTATTATATTTGGTATTCTTCAGAGGTAAAAGAACATCATGCATATCTGTATTTAAGAGAAATATCAAATTTAATACTTCAATCTATGTTTCGTTTTCCCAATCAAACTACTATAAAATACAACATAGCTTTAATCGTAATATACAAATCCATACCTGGTCATTCAATGACTTGTAACAGAAACTTACACTACGAGAAAATACATTTATTGATTTAATCATTTGTTACATGAAATTCGCCACTTCTGAGCATGCTTCAAAATGATACAAATAATATAGTGCAAAATACCGAATTATGCGAAACGATGACATTACGAAAAGAAAAAAAATCATCAAATTCTTGTGAGTGGAGTAAACAGAAGGCTTTCCAGGGGGCGCGCGTACAGAAGCCACCTATTCCCTCATCGATCGCTTCATTACTTGCCTTCTACCTCAGGGAAATATCCTACCCGCTTCTGTTTTCCGTTTCCCACATATTTCCATTTATCAATAGACGGCTCTATTACTCCCTTTGGGATTAGATTCCCTCCTTCACTTTTTCTTTTATTTTTTTGGTATATCTGTCTGCTTTTTCTCTTCACCTTTCCTGCGGGTGCAATAGTTATATCAAAAATAGGAACCGCCTCCCGCGATATACCATGAATATTTTCCTTTTTTCATTACTTTATTCTAGAGGAAAGTTTGCCATCCCTCAGAGAGAGAGAGAGAGAGAGAGAGAGAGTAGAGAGAGAGAGAGAGAGAGAGAGAGAGAGAGAAGATCATTATTTATTCTGGAGGAAGGTTTTCCCATCCCTCAGAGAGAGAGAGAGAGAGAGAGAGAGAGAGAGAGAGAGAGAGAGAGATCATTATTTTATTCTAGAGGAAGGTTTCCCATCCCTCAGAGAGAGAGAGAGAGAGAGAGAGAGAGAGAGAGAGAGAGAGATCATTTCATTTTATTTTCTGGAGGACGGTTTCCCATCCCTCAGAGAGAGAGAGCCATTACACCTTACACGCCTTACATCTTGTTCGGGTTGGCCCCAGGTCCCTCAGTGTGAGGCACCTCTAATGTCTACCAGAGAGTTGCTAGTACACTTCCGGTATATTTTGCATCTTCCAATCCGGGATGGTCTGGGATGCAGTTTAGATATTTGTCGAGCTTTATTTCTTAAACACATCTACGCTCACTCCGATATATCCTCAGATGAGCTGGCAACGCATTTGAATAGACGCTGCATTATCGTGCTGGTGCGTAGTGGATTAATGTCCTGTTGTGCTTTCCTTATTTTTCTGTATAGTTTTGGGCACTATTAATCTACCCTCTGCTTGCTCTTTCTGATATTTTTAGTTCCATGATATTTTCTGCTATTCCTTCTATCTGTTTCCATGCCTGAATTATCATGTAGCGTTCTCTTCTCCTTTCTAGACTATATAATTTTAAGAATTGTAGTCTTTCCCAGTAGTCTAGGTCCTTAACTTCTTCTATTCTAGCTGTAAAGGACCTTTGTACATCTCTATTTGTGCAATATCCTTTTGATAGTGGGGGTGGGTACCATATCATATTGCAATATTCAAGTGGACTACGAACATATGTTTTATAAAGCATAATATGTGTTCAGCTTTTGTGTTTTGAAGTGCCGTAACAACATTCCCATTTTGCTTTACATTTGCCAACAGAGTTGCTATTGATCATTGCATAACATGTTCCTATTCATCATCACACCAGGTCTTTAACTGCTTCCTTATTTGTGATGGTCTCATTATTAGGTCCCTTTATATGCATATAGCTTTCTTTCTCTGTCTCCATATTTATTGATTCAAATTTATCAGAGTTAAATACCATCCTATTACTCTGCCCAATCATATACTTGTTAAGGTCTCTTTGTAGAGCGTTCCTATCTTCATCACAAGTAATTTCTCTACTTATTCTTCTTGTGTCATCTGCGAAACTACTCACTACCGAATCCTTAACATTATTGTCTATGTCTTCAATCATAATAACAAACAGTATTGCAGCTAACACCGTACTTGCGGCACACCGGATATTACCTTGGCTTCATCCGATTTCTCGTCGTTTGCAATAACTATCTGTTTTTGTTCTGTTGTGTAAAAATTCTTTTAACCATCTTCCTACTTTATCCACGATATTGTGTTTTCTAATTTTTCTTCGCTAAATATATTATGGTCTACTTTATCAAAAGCTTTTGCAAAAGTCTAAATAAAAAACCACATCTGTTTCATTTCCGCTTTTCATATTTTGAATATGTTCTCGGTGGACTAAACAGTTGGGTTTGTGTACTTTTTCCGGGTACGAAACCATGTGTCCTTTATTAAAACAAATTATTTTTTATTAAATGTTTCATAATATTTTTCTTCATTACCCTTTCATACACTTTCATAATATGTGATGTTAGACTCACAGGCCTATAATTACTTGCCTCTAGTCTTGATCCACTTTTGAAAGTAGGGGTAATATATGCTAATTTGTGCTCATCATAAATCTTGACCTGTATCTACACTTTGTCTTAATAATATTGCAAGTGGCTTTGCGATAGAATGTAACTACTTTCTTTAACAAAAATAGCAGGAATTCCATCAGGCCCTGCAGCAGCTCCATTTTTAATTTTCATAATAGCTGCACAATATCAGCTTCATAATATCTATGTCAGCTAAATATTCACTAGTTTTCATCCCTTACTTCTATATCATTATCTTCATTATCTATTCTAGGGGTGAATTCTCTCTTATATCGTTCTGCCAGTATGTTGCAAATTTCCTTTTTTTCATTCGTTAATCTCCTTCAATCTCAGAGGGCCTATTTCTATTCTTCTTTTATTCATCTTCTTCGCATATGAGTATAATAGTTTGGGGTTTTGCTTGATATTTAATAGGGTGTTTTTCTTCCAAGTCCCGTTTTTCATTTTCTTTGATTGTATAATCTTTTGTTCTGCATTTTCTATCTTACTTTTTAGTTCTATAACTTTCCATGCATTTTTTTCTTTTGCAAGACCTTTTTTCCACTTTCTGATTTTCTGGAACAAGATCCTTCTGTCTCTTGGTATGCATGAATGATGTTTACTTTTCTTCTTCGGTATATATTTTTCCCACTATTTTCTCCAATATTTTATATAATATCTCCGTATTTACCCTTATGTCATCACTTACGAAAATGTTATCCCAATCTTTGTTTAATTCTTCATTAATTTCTGACCATTTTATATTTTACTGTAGAAGTTGTATTTTCCATATCCTTCCCACTTTTTCATTTCTTGCTTATCTCTATTTTCACTTGCTTTGGAATGAACTGTTAATTCTATGATATTATGGTCTGAAATACTCGCATTATAAACTATTATTCTTTAACATAATTCATCTCGTTCACAAATACTAGGTCTAAAGATATTTTCTTTCTTGTTGGCAGGTGTGATTTATTTGTTGAATGTTGTATTCTAGTAGCATATCTAATAGCTTTTCAAATGCCTCTTATCTTCTGCACTACTATTACTCTCTTTTTTATATGTATAAGTACAACCACAATCTCCTATTCGTTCTTTCCATTTCTACGAAAGGAAAGTTGAAGTCACCAGATAGGAGAATAGTCCAGTCCTTGTGATTTCTACATATATCATCCAATTTTTCATTATTAAGTCAAACTCTTTAGTAGTTAGGAGGTCTATATATTACTATGTTCATCAATTTTTCAGATTCAAATTCTACCGCTATTAGTTCACATTCTGAGTTATATATTTCTCATATATTTTTCCTTGTTTTTTGTCTTTCCCATATATTGCGGTTTCCCCCTTGATTCCTATTTTTTCTATCTGATCTATAAGTTTGGAACCCTTTTATTTGATCATCATTCCCAGTCTCTTGGGAATACCAGGTTTCACTTATATTCATTATATCTATTTCTTTTCATTTTGGGTTAGTTCTTCTAAGTACTCTATTTTTCTTTTTGAGTTTACTCGTAACTAAACCCTGCGCATCATCACTATGATGGTTTGCGTGTTTTCTCCTTCATTTAATACTGGTAGTAATAAGGATTTTCCCATGTCTCTTTCCTGTTCTGGTATGTTGTTCTTTTTTTCATTTCAGAAATTCTGACATTAAAAAATCCAACTTTTCCATAATATTTGATCTTCCTTCATCATAATTATTCATTTTGTGTCTGAATCTGCAATTTTCTCCGTTTCTGCAATATCCTCTTGCATAATAAATACAGTTATTATCTCTTGAGTAGAATTTCGGAGCTGATGCTTTGAAATTTTTTGCTGACACCTCTGCATATCTCATTGGTGGTTTGCTTTTCTCTTTTACCTGATATTCTTGATTTCTCTCTTTATTTGTTTCTTTCTTATTTTGGATTTTATACTTGGTTGGTTATTTATTTGATTATGATTCATGGCTACAGGGTGCATATATTTGCATTTTTGTCGAACTTACATCCTTTTCCTTCTTTTAGGTTTTACATATTTTGGATGCAGATCTCTGCAATCATCCCCATATCCATCTAAGTATGCACATTTACCCATATATTTCATAGTTTTGACATATCTTAGGATGTTTGTAGTAACATCTTTCTCCAAATCTGCAATTCCCTCTTTTCAAAAGGTTGCAGATTTTTGTCTTTCTTGTCTATTTTTCCTCTTTCCCGTCATTGTATAGATCTGGTAGAGCCTCTTCGGGATTTGCTTTTCTGTGTCATATCGTAATTTATTTCTTCGTAGGTATGCTGCTTTATTGCCTCATATGTAGTATCAATGAGTATCTCTGCATCCATACTTTATCTTGTTCTTTGTTTTCCTTATTTTTTTTCTGTCATTTCATTTTTGTTTACTTCTCTTCCGTTTTCCTCTTCTTCTTTTTCTTCTTCTTCTTCCTCTTCCTCTTCATTCTTCATTATTTTATTCTAGAGGAAGGTTTCCCATCCCTCAGAGAGAGAGAGAGAGAGAGAAGAGAGAGAGAGAGAGAGAGAGAGAGAGAGATCATTATTTTATTCTAGAGGAAGGTTTCCCATCCTCAGAGAGAGAGAGAGAGAGAGAGAGAGAGGAGAGAGAGAGAGAGAGAGAGAGAGAGATCATTATTTTATTCTAGAGGAAGGTTCCCATCCCTCAGAGAGAGAGAGAGAGAGAGAAGAGAGAGAGAGAGAGAGAGACCTTACCTTACCTTACAGACCTTACAGTTCGTTCGGGTTGCCCCAGGTCCTCAGTGTGAGGCACCTCTAATGTCTACCAGAGAGTTGCTAGTACATCTTCGGTATTTTATTTTTACATCTTCCAATCTTGGATGGTCTGGGATGCAGTTTAGATATTTGTCGAGCTTATTCTTAAACACATCTACGCTCACTCCTGATATATTCCTCAGATGAGCTGGGCAACGCATTGAATAGACGCTGCATTATCGATGCTGTGTAGTGGATTAATGTCCTGTGCTTTCCTTATTTTTCCTGGTATAGTTTTGGGCACTATTAATCTACCTCTGCTTGCTCTTTCTGATATTTTAGTTCCATGATATTTTCTGTTATTCCTTCTATCTGTTTCCATGCCTGAATATCATGTAGCGTTCTCTCTCCTTTCTAGACTATACAATTTTAAGGATTGTAGTCTTTCCCAGTAGTCAAGGTCCTTAACTTCTTCTATTCTAGCTGTAAAGGACCTTTGTACACTCTCTATTTGTGCAATATCCTTTTGATAGTGTGGGTACCATATCATATTGCAATATTCAAGTGGGACTACGAACATATGTTTTTATGTTTTGAAGTGCCGTAACAACATTCCCATTTTTGCTTTACATTTTGCCAAAAGAATTGCTATTTGATCATTGCATAACATGTTCCTATTCATCATCACACCAAGTCTTTAACTGCTTCCTTATTTGTGATTGTCGCATTATTAGGTCCCCTATATGCATATAGCTTTCCTTCTCTGTCTCCATAATTTATTGATTCAAATTTATCAGTTAAATACCATCCTATTTTCCTCTGCCCAATCATATACTTTGTTAAGGTCTCTTTGTAGAGCGTTCTATCTTCATCACAAGTAATTTCTCTACTTATTCTTGTGTCATCAGCGAAACTACTCACTACCGAATCCTTAACATTACTGTCTATGTCTTCAATCATAATAACAAACAGTCTTGCAGCTAACACCGTACCTTGTGGCACACCGGATATTACCTTGGTTTCATCCGATTTCTCATCGTTTGCAATAACTATCTGTTTTCTGTTGTGAAAAATTCTTTTAAACCATCTCCTACTTTATCTACGATATTGTCTCGAATTTTCTTTGCTAATATATTATGGTCTACTTTGTCAAAAGCTTTTGCAAAGTCTAGATAAACCAACATCTGTTTCATTTCCGCTTTTCATATTTTTGAAATATGTTCTCACGGTGGGACTAAACAGTTGGGTTGTGTACTTTTTCCGAGAGAAAGAGATCATTATTTTATTCTAAAGGAAGGTTTGGCATCCCTCAGAGAGAGAGAGAGAGAGAGAGAGAGAGAGATCATTATTTTATTCTAAAGGAAGGTATGCCATTCCTCAGAGAGAGAGAGAGAGAGGAGAGAGAGAGAGAGAGATGAGAGAGAGAGAGAGAGAGAGAGAGATCATTATTTTATTCTAAAGGAAGGTTTGGCATCCCTCAGAGAGAGAGAGAGAGAGAGAGAGATGAGAGAGAGAGAGAGATCATTATTTATTCTAAAGGAAGGTTTGGCATCCCTTAGAGAGAGAGAGAGAGAGAGAGAGAGAGAGAGAGATCATTATTTTATTATAAAGAAAGTTTTTGTTTGGCATCCTCAGAGAGAGAGAGAGAGAGAGAGAGAGAGAGAGAGAGAGAGAGAGAGAGAGAGAGATCATTATTTATTATAAAGAAAGGTTTGGCATCCTCAGAGAGACCTTACCTTACCTTACCTTACATACCTACATCTTGTTCGGGTGCCCCAGGTCCCTCAGTGAGGCACCTCTAATGTCTACCAGAGAGTTGCTAGTACATCTTCCGGTATATTTTGCATCTTCCAATCTTGGATGGTCTGGGATGCAGTTTAGATATTTGTCGAGCTTATTCTTAAACACATCTACGCTCACTCCTGATATATTCCTCAGATGAGCTGGCAACGCATTGAATAGACGCTGCATTATCGATGCTGGTGCGTAGTGGATTAATGTCCTGTGTGCTTTCCTTTTTTTATTTTTCCTGGCTTAGATAGTTTTGGGCACTATTAATCTACCTCTGCTTGCTCTTTCTATATTTTTAGTTCCATGATATTTTCTGCTATTCCTTCTATCTGTTTCCATGCTGAATTATCATGTAGCGTTCTCTTCTTCTTTCTAGACTATATAATTTTAAGAATTGTAGTCTTTCCCAGTAGTCAAGGTCTTTAACTTCTTCTATTCTAGCTGTAAAGGACCTTTGTACACTCTCTATTTTGTGCAATATCCTTTTGTAGTGTGGGTACCATATCATATTGCAATATTCAAGTGGACTACGAACATATGTTTTATAAATAAAGCATAATCATGTGTTCAGCTTTTCTTGTTTTGAAGTGCCGTAACAACATTCCCATTTTTGCTTTACATTTTGCCAACAAAGTTGCTATTTGATCATTGCATAAACATGTTCCTATTCATCATCACACCAAGGTCTTTAACTGCTTCCTTATTTGTGATGTCTCATTATTAGTGTCCCCTATATGCATATAGCTTTCCTTCTCTGTCTCCATAATTTATTGATTCAAATTTATCAGAGTTAAATACCATCCTATTTACCTCTGCCCAATCATATACTTTGTTAAGGTCTCTTTGTAGAGCGTTCCTATCTTCATCACAAGTAATTTCTCTACTTATTCTTGTGTCATCAGGCGAAACTACTCACTACCGAATCCTTAACATTATTGTCTATGTCTTCAATCATAATAACAAACAGTATTGCAGCTAACACCGTACCTTGCGGCACACCGGATATTACCTTGGTTTCATCTGATTTCTCATCGTTTGCAATAACTATCTGTTTTCTGTTGTGTAAAAATTCTTTTAACCATCTTCCTACTTTATCTACGATATTGTGTTTTCTAATTTTCTTTGCTAATATATTAGGTCTACTTTGTCAAAAGCTTTTGCAAAGTCTAGATAAACCACATCTGTTTCATTTCCGCTTTTCATATTTTTGAATATGTTCTCACGGTGGACTAACAGTTGGGTTTGTGTACTTTTTCCGGGTACGAAACCATGTTGTCCTTTATTAAACAAATTATTTTTATTAAATGTTTCATAATATTTTTCTTCATTACCCTTTCATACACTTTCATAATATGTGATGTTAGACTCACAGGCCTATAATTACTTGCCTCTAGTCTTGATCACTTTTGAAAGTAGGGGTGCTATATGCGAATTTGTGCTCATTCATAAATCTTGCCTGTATCTACACTTTGTCTTAATAATATTGCAAGTGGCTTTGCGATAGAATGAACTACTTTCTTTAACAAAATAGCAGGGAATTCCATCTGGCCCTGCAGCAGCTCCATTTTTAATTTCATTAATAGCCTGCACAATATCAGCTTCATTAATATCTATGTCAGCTAAATATTCACTATTTTTCCATTCCCTTTACTTCTATATCATTATCTTATTCTAGGGGTGAATTCTATCTTATATCGTTCTGCCAGTATGTTGCAAATTCCTTTTTTTCATTCGTTAATTCCCTTCAATTCTCATAGGGGCCTAATTTCTATTCTTCTTTTATTCATCTTCTTCGCATATGAGTATAATAGTTTGGGTTTTGCTTGATATTTAATAGGGTTTTTTCTTCCAAGTCCCGTTTTTCATTTTCTTTTGATTGTATAATCTTTTGTTCTGCATTTTCTATCTTACTTTTTAGTTCTATAACTTTCCATGCATTTTTTTCTTTTGCAAGACCTTTTTTCCACTTTCTGATTTTCTGGAACAAGATCCTTCTGTCTCTTGGTATGCATGAATGATGTTTACTTTTCTTCTTCGGTATATATTTTTCCACTATTATCTCCTCCAATATTTTTATATAATATCTCCGTATTTACCCTTATGTCATCGCTTACGAAAATGTTATCCCAATCTTTGTTTAATTCTTCATTAATGTCTGACCATTTTATATGTTTAAACTGTAGAAGTTGTATTTTCCATATCCTTCCCACTTTTTCATTTCTTGCTTATCTCTATTTTCACTTGCTTTGGAATGAAACTGTTAATTCTATGACATTATGGTCTGAAATACTCGCATTATAAACTATTATTTCTTTAACATAATTCATCTCGTTCACAAATACTAGGTCTAAAGTATTTTGCCTTTCTTGTTGGCAGGTGATTTATTTGTTGTTGTTGTTGATTCTAGTAGCATATCTAATAGCTTTTCAAATTGCCTCTTATCTTCTGCACTACTATTACTCTCTTTTTTATATGTATAAGTACACAATCTCCTATTCGTTTCTTTCCCATTCTACGAAAGGAAAGTTGAAGTCACCAGATAGGAGAATAGTCCAGTCCTTGTGATTTCTACATATATCATCCAATTTTTCAATTATTAAGTCAAACTCTTTAGTATTAGGAGTCTATATATTACTATGTTCATCAATTTTTCAGATTCAAATTCTACCGCTATTAGTTCACATTCTGAGTTACTATATTTCTCATATATTTTTCCTTGTTTTTGTCTTTCCCATATATTGCGGTTCCCCCTTGATTCCTATTTTTTCTATCTGATCTATAAGTTTGGAACCCTTTTATTTGATCATCATTCCCAGTCTCTTGGGAATACCAGGTTTTGCACTTATATTCATTATATCTATTTTCTTTTCATTTTGGTTAGTTCTTCTAAGTACTCTATTTGTTTTTCTTTTTGAGTTACTCGTAACTAAACCCTGCGCATTCATCACTATGATGGTTTGCGTGTTCTTCTTCCTTCATTTAATACTGGTAGTAATAAGGATTTTCCCATGTCTCTTTCCTGTTCTGGATGTTGTTCTTTTTTTCATTTCCAGAAATTCTGACATTAAAAAATCCAACTTTCCATAATCTTTGATCTTCCTTCATCATAATTATTCATTTTGTGTCTGAATCTGCAATTTTCTCCGTTTCTTCTGCATATTCCTCTTGCATAATAAATACAGTTATTATCTCTTGAGTAGAATTTCGGAGCTGATGCTTTGAAATTTTTGCTGACACCTCTGCATATCTCATGGTGGTTTGCTTTTCTCTTTTACCTGATATTCTGATTCTCTCTTATTTGTTTCTTTCTTATTTTGGATTTTATTACTTGGTTGGTTATTTATTTGATTATGATTCATGGCTACAGGGTGCATATATTTGCATTTTTTGTCGAACTTACATCCTTTCCTTCTTTTAGGTTTTTACATATTTTTTGGATGCAGATCTCTGCAATCATCCCATATCCATCTAAGTATGCACATTTACCATATATTTCATAGTTGTGACATACCTTAGGATGTTTGTAGTAACATCTTTCTCCAAATCTGCAATTCCCTCTTTTCAAAAGGTTGCAGATTTTGTCTTTCTTGTTTTTTTTTTTCCTCTTTCCCGTCATTGTGTAGATCTGGGTAGAGCCTCTTCGGGATTTGCTTTTCTGTTGTCATATCGTAATTTATTTCTTCGTAGGTATGCTGCTTTATTGTTGCCTCATATGTAGTATCAATGAGTATCTCTGCATCCATACTTTTATCTTGTTCTTTGTTTTCCTTATTTTTTCTGTCATTTCATTTTTGTTTACTTCTCTTCCGTTTTCTCTTCTTCTTCTTCTTCTTCCTTCTTCCTTCTTCCTTCATCCTCAACTATTTGTACATTCAATCTTGATTTAATAACATTGTCTATCCATGATAGACATGTTGAACAAAAATTCTTGTATCTTTTTCTCAAATCTTGTATTACCTCAGCACTGTGTGGATGGGTCGGAATGTTGCATGCAGCACATTTTCTGATTAGGTTTTGTGGATTGACTATGCTATACCAAACCTTACACAGTTTGCATGCTTTTGGCATTCTTTTTCCTAATGCATCAATTAGGATATTCACAAGATTCACCTTATTCATTTTCTTTGTCGGAATATGTTGGTTTATGTATATTTTCTTTATGAGTCTCTTGACCACTTGGATTTTATTTGGAACTTCTTCAATTATTTTCAAGATGTTTTCATTAGATTTGTTCCAGTTTGAAGGATTATATCCTTCTAATATATCTATGAATGCTTTTGTATCTTTTTGGGATTAGGACTGTTGCTGATTTCATAGATGAGAAATGCCAGTTCCCTTCCTGCTACCTCATCGTATTGCGAATCTGCTAAACACGCCAAATTACGCCACCTCTTCCCGCAGTTGGAACTTACTGCCATCTTGTTCTGATTTATAGTATTACACTTGATAAACTAACTTAGAAGACGCTTTATCCTACTATTTTCACACTAATCTTATCACCGATAGTTCACGAACACTTCTAGATATTTCTCAAATTCTAGTCGTATGTTAAACTTGTGATATCTGTTGATTAATCTGACTTCACGCGGGTACGTCTCACCAAGCAAGATGGCTACTACGAGAGAGAGATCATTATTTTATTCTAGAGGAAGGTTTCCCATCCCTCAGAGAGAGAGAGAGGATGAGAGAGAGAGAGAGAGAGAGGAGAGAGCAGAGAGTTCATTATTTTTAGTTTCTGGAGGAAGGTTTGGCATCCCTCAGAGTAGAGAGAGAGAGAGAGAGAGAGAGAGAGAGAGAGAGAGAGAGAGATCATTATTTTATTCTAAAGAAAGGTTTGCCATCCCTCAGAGAAAGAGAGAGAGAGAGAGAGAGAGATCATTATTTTATTCTAGAGGACGGTTTGGCATCCCTCAGAGAGAGAGAGAGAGAGAGAGAGAGAGAGAGAGAGAGAGAGAGAGAGAGAGATCATTATTTTATTCTAGAGGAAGGTTTGGCATCCCTCAGAGAGAGAGAGAGAGAGAGAGAGAGATCATTATTTTTTATTCTAGAGGAAGGTTTGGCCATCCTTCAGAGAGAGAGAGAGAGAGAGAGGAGGAGGAGGGAGAGAGAGAGAGATCATTATTTTATTCTAGAGGAAAGGTTTGCCATTCTTCGAGAGAGAGAGAGAGAGACGAGAGAGCGAAGAAATCCATTATTTTTATTCTAGAGGCAAGGTGCCATTTGCTTCAGATAGAGAGAGAGAGAGAGAGAGAGAGAGATCCATCCATCAAACATCTCAGGTTAAGTGCTTCTATTTCTTTTCTAATGTTGGTCAACAGAGACTTGGATTCTTTTTACGTCTCGGGTTTCAGCGCTCCACAAATTTGAGCCCTTGGTTGACCGAGCCACTAATCTTCACATAAGGAGAAGAAAAATGTGGCTCACCCATGCTATTTTTTGTACAAACAAATGGACCTTCGTGAATATATATTTTAACATACGTGGAAATGCCATTATGGATCGATGTTAATGTCTACATGCTACTTCTGCTACTTATAGAAGATCTATTACTGTTGTCTTTATTAGCAATTATTACCTGTGAAATAAATCGACAGAAACGTATATAGTAAAATACTACAATTATATTAACGAGTAGGTACAAATCCTGATTTACCTCTCATTCTAAATGTGACGCCACTAACCCTTCTTCTTCCACACGAAAAATGATCCCTTCATCGCAGCGAGACTTTCGTTCTTACCAGAGTAGAAATGAAGGAGCTTTGGCAGACGTCATTAGAGTATGCTCGAAATCACCAGGTCACCAAATCAACGAAAAACCTACCTTATTGGAATTGAAACATAAAATTTAGGCCAAAGGCCAAGCGCTGGGACCTGTGAGGTCCTTCAGCACTGAAAATAAGATGGAAGTAAGAGAATATGAACGGAGGTATAGTAAAAGGTATGAAAGGGGTTGCAGCAAAGAGCCTTATGTAATGCCTACACTGCAACGCATGAAGTGCGCTGAAGAACTGCGAGATAGACTACCTTGTTCCATCTAATGCTTGACCATACTCGCTTAACGTAAGGTCATCGACGCCAGCTAGTCTGCGATGTACTTGGCTCCCTTGAAATTACTGGTTGTGGCAAAGTTTATCCCCAAGACCTTGAAATGTAAACGTTAGATGTCTCACAATCTCCATAAAGTTCGGGACACCGAGAAACCTCAGGTGATGAACAGACAGAAATTTAAGGCGAAAAAAATAGAAGCCAGAGGCGGCAGTTTTGTAAGAGAGAGAGAGAGAGAGAGAGAGAGAGAGAGAGAGAGAGAGATGTCAAATGTAAGAAGAGAAAGAGATAGAAAATGGAAAGATATGATATATGATAGCAATAAACTGCCAAATGTAAAAGCCTTATCTTGAGTTTGACATTCGACTCTCCATAGCTAAATGTAGGGGCAGATTAGACTAATATTTAAACTAAGTGAACGGTAAGCTTTTCGGTGACAATCTCTAGCACCTCCAGCAGCTCGCTATCTCAAGTCCAGAGCTCAAGGGCCAGTGAGCTCACGTTCCCGTGAGACATTTCACTGAGTCAGCAATATCCAAGATACCCTAATTTCGTAAATTAATGTTATCTACCGTAATCAACGTTTAGAAGTTTCGTTCCCCTGGACTTCAGGGGATATGGGGCTCAAGAACACAATTCGTCTCAATTCCTGGAATAAGGATGGCAATTATTTTCTTCTTCGGATACTTAAAATAGGAGTTGTTTATAGTAACAATAATGTTTCTGTTTTTGGAGAAAGTGGTAGTCTCCACCATAAAAAAGAAAAAAAATTGCTTTTGATGAGCGTTATCATTTAATATTCCCAGTTTTTTTATGAAGTGATTTCATAATTTTGATTCGGAGTAAATACTCTTAGTATAGCTCATATAAATGGTTTTTAAGAGATTTTTTTTTTATCATGAAGCGATGTCAATAATACTGCATCTTATCGAGTTTGTTTTTGTGGACACAAATGATCGTTGTGATAATTAACAAAAGTAAATCAGTTAATCAATCAGTCAGTTTACCCAATAACCCACCGACTTAAGGAGGATTAATTATCAGAATATAAATCTGACGTTCAATGAGAAGCTGAATTAAATTTCTCAATCAGACTAGGCATTTATTGCAAGTATCCATTCGTCTTGCTGTATATCTCAACATATGAAGATTTCTATAAGCGGAGCACACGAAGTGTCTGCATATGCGTCAAGCACCGATACTCTGTGACAGCAATGCTTGGTCATGAGAAGTCTTCAGTGCAAATATTTATATACATTAGCGTGCATGTAATGTCCACTCCAATATTTTCTCGACAGCTGTGTCCATTTCGCGACACGTCACTTCGCCAGTGGCGTAATTGCTTGGCCATTCCCTCAATTACTATTCGTGTTACTTGGGCCCAACTGCTTGTGCTGCTGTTACTGCCAGGGCTCCTGCTCCTTGTCACACGTCAAAGCAATTGGAATTGCTGTGAACGGACATGGCTGGAGAGGGACGGGGGAAGGGCGAGGGGGAGTGGGGGTAAACGACCTTAGCGTGAGAGCAACTAAACCGAGCACCTTCACTTTCACGAATGTCGGGGTATATTACCGGGCTGCGCCACCTCTAAACGCTCACCCCTCAGCCCGCGGGGATAGTAGCCCCATCCCGCAGGAACACACCATCATCACCGGACACCGGCTCCCCTTCCCTCTGTGCAGAACCGAAACAAAAACGAACCAAAAACCCAGGAAGCGTGGCAAAATAATGTAATAAGACCGGGAAAAATGACCTCGAAAAAAATTTATTTATCGTTTCCGTAAAAACACAGAAATTGCGAGTAAATAAGGCTACTCAAATTACAGGCTCCATTCTAATCCCCGCGAAGAATTTATGGATACGATTATGGGCAACCTCGATTACACGCCTAGCACCCATTACCACTGAAATGAAACCCATGGTCACTACCATAACTGCAATTTATAATTAATATTCACGAGAGATGACCATACGATAATGCCGCAGGGCCAGGGTCCCGGCGCGTTGGTTTGTTTGCAGATTCACTTTCGCTGGAAGAAAACAATTTGGTTTTATTATATGAATCCAGGTCTCTATTCCTTGAACACGTTCAATCTGCTTTTCATTTCATGAGGAGTGATTTCAACCTAAGAAAGAAAAAGGGATCAAGTGCGAAAGTCCGCACAGACACGCTTCAGGAATTAAAATGCACCTGCACCTTTCTTTTCTTGAAAATGTAATCTTCAGGAACTAAGCACAAGCAACGCAAGTCTGAGGTGCATTGTGATTATGACACGCACACACACACACACACACACACACCACACACACATATATATAAATATATATATATATATATATATATATATATATATATATAATATATATATATATATATATATCTCAATAGAAGGGAAGCCACGGTAATATTCCTTGTTTATCCAGATGAAATATATATGATATATATATATATATATATATATATATATAATTTATTATACTTATATATATATTATATATATATATATATTATATATATATATATATTTATGTGTGTGTGCAAGTATAAAAGGCCCATTAAAACACTGGTTTAATGGTTCGGTGGACTAACTTCCACCCTTATTAAGTAGTGAAGCATTCACTACTTGCTAAGGGTGAAAGTTAGTCCACCGAAATATAGTCCTTAGCTTTAAACCAAAGTGTATTAATGGCCTTTTATCCTTGAGACGTATCCCGTTTTAACAGAAGATTATATTTTCATGTATATGTGTGTGTATCTATATATGTAAATATATGCACGTATATATATATATATATATATATATATATATATATATATATAAACACCTATATATATATATATATATCATATATATATATATATATATATATATATATATATATATATATATATATATATATATATATAGAGGTGTGTGTGTATATGTTATATATATATATATATATATATATATATAATATATGTATATATATATATAAGGTGTGTATATAATATACATATATATATATATATATATATATATATATATAAATATATATATATATATTCCTTTACTCTCTTCCGTCCACCAGTCCATTACATAATCATCAGCTTGTCTGTCAACATTGAAATATGGACAATGCTAACATGAAAACAAAGCTTTTGGGTTAGGGTGACAGTTTGTTCAAAGCATCCGTGAATTCCATCATTATTCCCTGCAGATAAATATATAAGTACATATATCATTACCTAATAAATAAGTACACATATTTACGTACAACAACAAGGCTCTCAAAGCTGATGCGTCGCTAATGTTTGATTACAATTTTACATTTACATAAAATATTATATAATGCCCCGAACTGAGCATCATTTGTGATATTATCTGCAATATTCATCATTTACCTTAACATTAACTCTGAACAAGGAATCAGTAAAGCTTTGGCCTTTTTTGTTATGCTCAACGTGACAGAAGCTGTCCTTTCGAACGGAGAATACCAGTTTCTTTATCACTTCTCATCAAGTGAAAAAATACATGTATATATACTATATATATATATATAATATATATATATATATATATATATATATATATATATATATATATATATATACTATCACAAGTAACACGTGAAGATTGTATAACAAGAGCCAGCAGGAAAAATGAAAAGCGTTAGGTACTGCTGCTTTTCATTTTTCCTGCTGGCTCTTGATATAAATATATATATATATATATATATATATATATATATATATATATATATATATATATGTGTATATATATGTTTATACTATATATATATATATATATATATATATATATATATATCTCAATAGAAGGAGCCACGGTAATATCCTTGTTTATCCAGATGAAATATATTTATGGAAATATATACAAAGATTAAAGCTTTCGTCCATCCTCCTGTGGACTTGATCAGGAAGATGGACGAAAGGTTTAATCTTTGTATATATTTTCATAAATATATTTTATCTGGATAAACAAGGATATTACTGTGGATCCTTCTACTGATTTTTTAACGATACGGTGTTGTTATATTGCATATATATATCATATATATATAATATATATATATATATATATATATATATATATATATATATTATGTATGTATAAAAGGAAAAAGCCACAAAGGAAAGTGACAACTTGGGAGGTGCCGTAACTTGTGTGTGGGATCGAATCCCGCCTGGGAGGGAGAATTTTTTTTAATTGTATCCTCTTGTGCCTCGAGGTTTTCAGTCAAAAACTTTCCCTAAATATGATTGAAAAGAGAATTTCAGAGATTAATGTGAACCACTGAATACACAATTTATTTATTATTGGTTAGATGAAGATCTCCTGTCTGCTGAGTTGTGCAGTACAGGCTATTGTACATATTATAATTCATGCAAAGACCATTTTACAAATAGGGGTTAAACTATTATCATACAGATGAAGAGGCATAAAAGTTCATACAATCTAACTAGTACGAAAGAAAAACTGAATACAGGGTAAAAATCATAATTAAACTAATTGCTAAAACACGTAAGAAATACATAAAAGCAATTCCCTAAAAGCCCATATAGAGCAGAAAGCTAATTTCCTCTTAACACTTCCCTAAAGTTTCTAATTACCCAACCGAACTTGGAAGCCATTACGGAAAAGTTAAGATTCCAGGCATGTTGTAAAGCTTTCTGAACTTTCTCATTTCCCTTTACATGTATCTTGGTCTGGTCTTTATCGTTCCTACTCAACGCATGACGCCAAGTTGCTTAAGCTTCTAAAAAGAGTTGAACTCTCTTTTCGACTTAGGTCGTTTTTTTCAGTCGATATGCAGGTAAGCGAAGCGAATGTTACACCTCAAAAAGCATCCTTAATTAACAGGAAATTAAAAGCTGACCTAGCAAAGCTCAGGCGTTTTCAGTCTTACGCCATTTTTGGCAACTTCTTCCCCCATTTCGGTCCTCTATGCAGACGCTCTCCATTCATACCCATAAACCACAATAAACCCTACTTCAGCGCATCGTTGAGGTAATCTTCACTCTTTGCCACGAAATGGAGGTATCTTCTGTACATATCCGAGGTAACACTACCTTCTCTTCATGCATTCAAAGGAAACTGTTCTCAGTTAATCGCTTACATTAAATTATAGAGATGAACAATGCAATTTCCATTCCATTTGAATAAAAAATTTTTAAATGAATGAAGGTTATATGATACAAACAGAACTACTACACTAGATAGCACCTTAACCTTAAATCCGACCACCATTCACACAATCTGTAGAGTGAAGCAAACCCCATGGCCCTCAACATATAACGTGAAGATTTATTTGTGTAAGACCGAAAACGACAATATCTCGATACAAAAGACTAAGAGAGGAGGTAATAGAACAAATCATGATGAAGAAATAAGAGGATTGAGATCACAGAGTGAAAATAAGATGATGAAATAAAGTACAGTAGGATTATTAAGAATATA
>NC_087202.1:55003679-55028679 GCF_015104395.2 Macrobrachium nipponense | reverse complement strand
AGAGGTTGCAATGCACGTACCAACGAAGTTTCCTGTTAACAGCAGCCATTATCTGAATTATCAAACTACATCGAAAATATCAAAAGTGCACTGGAATGCATTAGACGCAAATTACTTTATTTAAAAATTCATTGCAACAATGTTCGTTGTGAATAACTCTGAATACGTCTTGTTCTTTGATGCTACATCATTGTTCTTCTAGCTACATGAGTATGTTGCAACTGTAAATAATCTTGATTGCATCACACTTGTCAGTTCATGGTGAGCACAACTTGTCATAACTGATACTGATGTCTTCCATCTGCAGATTCAAGTCATGACATTAATATTTCCTTTCTGTGCCACTATATTTATAAACAATGACATTCTGTCTTGAATGTTTCTGGATGTGTCTACACTTCTGTAGAAGTTACCATAAATTGTTGTAATTCTTTCTGTGTGATTGCATTATATGTGATTTTGTATGCCTGATCTACTAACTTCATACAACGGAAAGGTGTAAAATATAGCTAGTGTGATACTAAGTAAGTGTACTTTTACATTATACTTTTAAAATAATGGAATTGTTGATTCATTGAATTTATTGAATTGAATTATTTGTCAAGTAGGAGTAAAACAATATTCTTGGAATGAAAAATTCTTCACATGTAAAAAAATTCCATGGAAACTGGTCTCTAACAACAATAGTTCCAAGATACCTCCAAGACTGGGATCAATTGTAAGGTAAAAAAACTCGACCTTTGAAGAAATTATGGTTATTTGAAATATAACTTATATTTCAAATATAACTACTGCGTTATTGGGAAGATTTAATTGATTAAGGTTTTTTAACCTATTATTATCGCTGAACTGATACAAAATTATTGGCCCATTTTACTTACCCAATTGCAAAACCCGATTTCATTTCATTAACTACTGCATCCTGAAGGTTAAAGTTACACAAAAGGAGCAGGTTTCTTAAGAGAAATTGAATTTTCAGTTTCCAGATGAACACTGCATTACATAACTCCCTATGTTCTATCAAAACCGTTTCATTTGTAGCTTTCTGTAAAAGAAATCTGTTGTGCCTGCTTTGTCTGTCCGTCCTCAGATCTTAAAAACTACTGAGTCTGGAGGGCTGCAAATAAGTATGTTGATCATCCACCCTCCAATCATCAAATCGCAGCCCTCTAGCCTCAGTAGGTTTTATTTTATTTAAGGTTAAATTTAGCTATGATCGTGCGTCTGACACATTTTAGGTGCCAACAACAGAGGCCACCCACCACCACTTTACAGAAAACTCGTTGGTATTCACCTTGATATATTTATTTCATTTTGATATATCATATTTGTCTTTCATTTTTTTTTATTTCAGTTTAAATCATTTTTCTCCGCCTGAGTTCTAAATTTTGCACATTTGATTACACTGTTTCCTTTCAGTTTTGAGCGACTATTTCCATTCTTTCATAATTCGGAAATGAAGCGTATTTTCCTTTATCACTATATTACTTGTCTCTTTGTATATGCATTTGCTTGAATGGGAGGAAACTGACTCTTTTATGCATTAATAAATACAGCCAGATAAAAAATAAAGATATGGCTAAGTACCCAAGTGTGATGATGGTGTGTAAAAATGACATATTGAATAAAACATATCTTAACTCTACAGTTCACCACATACTCGTACTTTAAGAATCATGAAAATAAGAGACCAGAAAATCTATATAAGGCCTTACAGGGCCAATAGCAAATTAGGAATCAGAATCCAGATAAAAGAATAAGATTACAGCTATGGTGAATTATTGTAAAGTCTTTTGCTTTTTTAATATCCCACTGAGGTCAGAATTTTGACTCAAGGAACTTTTCTCTTTGGAAAAAGACAGGAAATATGTAGAAGTCAGATTTGCTCTTCTTTCTGCATAACTGAGGGCAACACATTCAAGTAACCTGGAACAATTACGCGAACTTGCACGCACGCACATGCAAACACACACACATTTATATACACATATATATAAAAGCAGTAATAGTCACCTATATATATATATATATATATATATATATAACAGTAATAGTCACAAAACTGCACAAATCTATACACAGATGACCACTGGAAAGGTGAAAATTAAAGATGTGGTACAGTATGTAGCAAAAGGAGTGCTAACTTTTTATTTTTGAACTGGTCAAGCATTGTTCTCAAGTTGCCGCTTAGTATATATCTTATATATATATATATAATATTCTATAACTATATATGATATATAATATATATATATATATATATATTAGTTTAAGTATGTATGTTATATACTAATATATATATTATATTATAATATATAGCTATTATATAGTATATATTACTTTGTAAATATGTGTATGTATGAAGTAAAGTTGGTCACTTGATATGTAAAATCTTATAACTGAAATATATTGGATGATGAAAGACAAAAAAATTTCAAGCTACAATAATATTTCAAAACGAAAACTAAATCGCTTACTGCAGCATGAATCCCTCGGCTCAACCCGACTCCCGTGAGTCGTGAAACCGTCAGTATGGACACAGATAAACTGTGAAAGGCGAAGTTGTAAAATGTTTCGTCATTGTAACTACCGTCATTAGAAATGCAAAGAAGCTAAGAGTTGCCAGTTAGTTACTTGAACAAAAATAACTGAAATCGGGTCACATGATTTTTGCTGCATACTGTATTACATACTCTTTTTCAGGGTATAAATATAACTTATAATATATAGTGTATGTGTATTTATATTAAAGACCAGGCACCAAGCGCTTTCGTGTATTACACACGCCTCTTCAGGGTACAAAGTGTATCCTGAAAAAGAGTACGTAATACCTGAAAAAGAGTATGTAATACACGAAAGCGTGTTTAAGCATGATGGATATCACAATAACATTTAATGCAGGAAGCGACGGCACACACACACACACACACACACACACACACACACACACACACACACACACATATATATATATATATATATAATATATATATATATATATATATATATATATATATATATATATATATATATACACACACACACACACAATGTATATATGTGTGTGTGTGTGTGTGTGTGTGTGTGTGTGCCGTCGCTTCCTGCATTAAATATTATTCTAATATCCATCATGCTTAAACAAACGTTCTATTTTCCTTGTCTTAAAATCTAAAAACGCATATATTACAAAAGGGACAGGGCAAGAGAAAATCATAAATGGCCGTCGAAAGTCAAAATATTTCCTGGGTGCGTTTGTAAACCTGCGTTCTGATGACATGACATTATCAAAACACATAAGCTGCTAATCCCTTTGACAGAAACAAATACGCAATTTTTCTGGATATAAATCGCTGGCGG
Organism: Macrobrachium nipponense; assembly: GCF_015104395.2. NCBI lineage: Eukaryota > Metazoa > Arthropoda > Malacostraca > Decapoda > Palaemonidae > Macrobrachium > Macrobrachium nipponense. The sequence continues at coordinate 55,025,322 of NC_087202.1, read as the reverse complement.
TAGCGTGCATAAATTCATGGATGTTAAAAATTATGTAATATAATAATGGTATTGTCACCCATCAAAAGGAATCCATATTGCGAGGCGTAATTCTATTTATTTCTGTAACATTATTCGCTGGCATCTGTCCGTCTACACACAACAGCAAAATATCATTTCATATCTGTCTGTCATCATATCTATAGATCTCATTTTCTCAATTAGCCGTGTGATCTTACTATTCCTTAGAATAGTAAGATCACAGTCACTCTCTAGTTCATTCTTTTACTGTCCAATTAACGAAGAGCTTCTAATGGGTAGGAAAAAAAACACAACATCAACCACTGTCTAATTATACAAAAGGCTTATAGGCAATACGTCGCCCCAACTACTCAAACGGTGGAACTCAATTTTGTCTTCTCTACTCTCTCGCTTCAAGGATACTGATGCCCTTCCGTTGACTACTAGAAATTACCGTTATTCTCTCCGTAGGACTAAGCCCTCTCAAGATCTCTTTCCATTCTCTCCCTTCTGCCGACCAACTTGCATCTTATCTGGATCTCGACATTTCGTACCCAGCTGATTTATTCTACTTTAGTTATGCTGTATAAGCAATTCATCCAACGCTTTTCCACATTTGTTCTCTATCTCACCTAACATCCACATCAAATCCCATAAAGGAAAGTTAGTGCAACAACCCTTTCAAAGACAAATTTTTGCTTTCACAGATGCTCCACTTCGATTTCCAAACTTCCTCAGACATCCTAAAACTGTCCTTTCTTTGCCTATTCTGGAATTCAACACTACTGAAATAGGTGTTTTATTTTTCTGAGTAAAAAAAAAATCTTTGCAAACTCCTTCCCTTGTCAACTAAGACAGATTTATATCATAATTCTCACAGCTTCGTATATTCATACATATATAATACAAGTAAAATATATATATATATATATATATATATATATATATATATATATATATATATATATATTATAGCTGAACTTACACAAAATCGCTGAGAACATCCTCATATCACTGATGCCTCCTGCCCTCGTAACTATACACATATACAAGTAAAAAAGAAATCTGAATTTCATTAGTTCTCACAATTAACAAAAAACGAAAAAGTAATATATTCACAAAATTTTGTCCAACCCAATTACGCAAGAGAAATAATGAAGTAAAACTCAGAATCTAACAATCACCGACTTCTCTGGAGCGTATCAGGACGGCACGAGAGCCAAGAAGTTAATCCGGTGTGACAATGCTTACACTGTCAGCAAGCAATCTGCGCCTCGGCTTAATCTAACGATCAGTCTGTAGCGTTATTCCATCGCACGGAAATCCTGGCGGGGATTGACTCGGCGCGTTATAAATGATTAGGTCCACCCCGTCTGCAACAGTGAGGATTTAGAGGAAAACTGATTAACTCTGTTCGGCGCAATACAGACACGCCCCTCGCTTCTGTTCAGCCGCCTTGCTGCAACCAGGAGGAGAGCAATTTGGGAATCTGAATAAATGCCTTACTCACTAGGAATTCATCATGATCACAGACTAAGGGAGTCTAACTGTTGCGAGCTCTAGTGTGACGCTGAGAGATGGTTTCGTAAATGTTCCAATCTGTACCTGGTGCCTTTCACTTATATTTCCGCTCGTTGGGACTTGAGAAAATCACTCAGACGTAGTTCGGGTTTTACAGTCTATTTAATTTTCATTATTTCAATAAACATTTTTATTTTAGCTGCGAGACATACTAAAACCTTATCAAAATGTTATATTTATCTCCCATCAAAACTTATCAGAAATGTTGCTATTTCTGATTGAAAACCACAGCTGATCACCTTATATATATATATATATATCGTATATATATATATATATATACCAGATAATCAACTAATCACTTTAGTACGCATACACACACACATATATATACATACATATATATATATATATATATATATATAGATATATATATATATATATATATATATATATTATATAAAGTTTTTTTTTTTTTTGCCACGAAGGAAAAAATGAAAAAACGAGTTAGCCGAGTACTTTCGGTCCTATTCGGACCCTTTACTGAGGCATACTGATTTTACAAAGAACACCATAGTCAAAAGAAGGCTTAATGTGCAAACTGACACTACCAGATTAGCCATAAGGGGGATTTTTCCTCTACAGAGAGGAGGAGGAGTCATAGGCTAGCCACACCTTGAGGGAAACCCGCAGTAAACAAGTGATTCTTCCAGAAAAACAGTACATTTTGAAAACAACACGGGAGCATATACAATTTAATATCATGAATTTTTACACAAATTTTCCCAACAAAAATTATTATTAATGAAAAGACGAAAGAAAATATAAATATATATATATATATATATATATATATATATATATATATATATATATATATATATCGAGCAAGAGAAAGAGGGAGAGAGAATATCGAACCAGAGAGAGAGAGAGAGACGAGAGATAGAGAGAGAGAGAGGAGAGTTGAATTAACTATATACATGTGGGACTAATTTATTAGTTGTTCATTTATTTTGAGGTCCTTCATAAACATCTCACAAATATATGGGTCCAAATGGTACATTCCCAGACTAAGATTTAGGTTGTTTTTATTAGTGATTTGTATAATTGCTGATTCCAGTAAATTTCTTGAAACATAATCATTAGATCTAGCAATTACCGAGGTATCACCCCAATTAATACAATGAGATTTTTCACTCAGGTGGATAAACAGTGCATTTGAAGTCTGGGCTGTTCTAACTGAATGCATATGCTGCTTAATCCGAACACATAAATTTTTACAGGACTGACCAACGTAAAACTATGGGCAATCCTTACAAGGAATTTTGTAAATGATGTTGTTATTTGTTACGGGACTATTCTTAATTAGCATATCTTTAATGGTATTGTTATAAGAGAACACTACATTAACATTAAACGATTTAAATATTGATTTTATGGTTTCAAATCCACGAAAATAAGGTAAGCTAAGTACATTTTTAGGGATTTCTTTTTCATTAATAGCAACATTATAAAACTTTTTATGAGCTTTTTGATAACATAAATCAATTAAATGAGGTGGGTAGCAGAGATCATTTCCTATTTTTTTTATGTATTCTATTTCCTGGTCCAGGTATTGTGGACTCGTGATACGCAAAGCGCGTAGGAACATAGATGAAAAAATTGAAATTTTAATATTAATATGGTGGCCAGAGTAAAAATGTACATATGTTAAATTATTTGTGGGTTTTCTATAAATACTGAATTTGCATTGGAAAGATTCTCTATGTATTAATACCTGTGATGCTATGAGAGAATCCGCTTGAGCTAGCATCCATTGTTTTCTTTTATGCTTGAGACAATCTCATTTGATTAGCGTCCGCTAGAACAGCTTATCGGGTATTAACGTAACTTTTTGGGCTATTGTACCCTTACCCTAAGTGACCAGTAACGTAACCTTTCTCCCTTCGCAATCACTCAGCAATGCAACTGTCCATTCATAATATCGAGATCGGGTGCTCTGTGCTTTGCTTAAAATCGCCCAGATCCCCGACCACGTATATCGCTCTCTTGCTTATAAGAGATCGCCATTCGTTACACATGTGCCATTGTGTATCTTGCTGGGGGAGTTGGACTCTCGCCTCGTGTTGCTCGGATGTAAAAAATGACAGAAAACAAAAGATATTAGTGTCTAATCTATGGTTTTCAAGTTCGCTATAATGGATAGTGGGAGAACCTGCACCCCTCGTGCTCAATAGCACCACGTGCCCTGTCACCTCCGGTCACTGATTCAACTAAAACACGATCAATTTTGTTTAAATAATTATCTCTATTACGGGACTCTGACGTCCCCGTCACCATCAGGTATTATCTATTTCATTATCATATCTTGTTTGCATAAGTATACTTAATTAGGCTAACCCTTAGAGTTTACATGCTCTTTCCTCACTCTGAAGTAAGACCCCGGCCGAAGAGTTTTTTCTTTCAAAGTGCTTGGTACTCCTTCTTTTACTTTTCCTGTGGCCTTGGCTAAATATATATACATATATATATGTATATATGTGTATATATATATCCTTATATATATATATATATAATAATCTATATGTATATATATATGTATCTAATTTATATATTTATATATATATATATTATATATTACTACCAGGTAATCAAGATACAAAATAAACCTTAACACATTCATTCTTTAAATAGCACAAAATATTTCCATAAAAGGGGTGTTAAAAATCTGCTTGCAAAGAGCAGCTGAAGATCTGTAAACTACGTCCTAATGAAGTGTTCGGAGCGGAAATAGGTATAAGAAAAATGGAAAAAAGAGAAGCATGTCGTTAGGACTTCAGGGGTGCTAAAAAATATCTATTTGGATAATGAAATGCAAATTAAAATGCTAGATATAAGTTCCAAGTTCTAAAACGGTTGGGAGGAAAAATTAATCAAATTAACTTTGTCAGTTAATCACATTATTCGCAACCTTAAAAATGATGTTCATGTTCAAAGACCTGAGTAACTTGTGTATTTAACGCTAGTACAATTTTTTTTTTTTTTTGCACGTTTCTTTCTGCCAATAAATTCTGTACTATTGAATCTTCTCGTGGGTGACGATTTGCACGTCAAGAAACCAAACTATATAGGTCAAGCAATTATCTAATATATCATAGGCCTTTCAAATCAGGAAGGGAGTAGGAGAGGATCTTTTAAATCTTCCACCCGATACAGATCTTGGAGAGAAGAACTAAAATTCTCTTTCTATGGGTGAGCAAGTTTCCTTTATCAGCTTGATTGACTCGAACCCTCCATCGCTACTCAGCCATGAAATTACCTATAAAGCCCCCGGATAGGTCATCTACACTGATGACAGCGATGCCATCTTCAGGAGAGGGGATACGACAGAAAGAGATGGAGAGAAGGGAAAAGGCTGCAACTGCGGAGAGTTGCATCTCTCTCTCTCTCTCTCTCTCTCGTTAAATATTTTCCCCCCTTAGGCGAATGCATACATGCACCTGTGCAAATGTTTCTCTCTCTCACCCCAAACATTTCTGTGTTAACACATGCATATATCTGTTATATATACAGTAATTCTCTCCGTCCCCTGATATTTTTTCCCCTTTATTTTCAGATTAAACAGTAACAACGCTCTGCTCGCTCTCATGCATAGTTCGCAGCTCTGCTTCGCGATCGCTTCGGCGTGGATGTATTAATAACGAAACTATAACACGAAACAGATTAATATTGCTTCCATAACGACAGCGACCATCGGGTAACAATAACAGTATTCCAGGCTTCCAGCCGAAAGCGTTAAGAGTGAAGCTCAAAAAGAGAGAGAAAAAAAAATAATGAAAACGGAATGGAAAGCGAAATGTAAAAAGTAAAGATGTAACCACGAACACTGAAATGCTTTTTGCGGGGACATAAAATTCCTGCACGCTTTATGCATTAACAGAATTTTATATGACGACCAATGTTTTTTTTTTTTATTCTCAATCATTCATTTATTTCTAGGTTGACTTTACTTTTATATGGAAGCTTAATGGCCGAGTATGTCAATGGCTCTACCTAGCCCAGCCATGAGGGAAGGAACCAAGGGAGGAAAGGGACGAGTTAAAAGAACTTTTACATTTTCATTATTTATCCTGAGGACCGAGCAGTGTAAAGAGAGCCATATATAACAATATTTAGTGCGCTCCTCCAAACTCTTACTGCCAACCTCAGGACATGGGCAATACGGCTACAGCCATTCTTACACCGTACCGAAGAGAGATCATTAGTCTGGACATAAAAATAGGATGACTGATTGATTGATGGACTTCGTTTATAAAACTGGGGTCCAAACTGCCTAGGTCATTGACGTAAAATAGATTTCATTTCAATATGTAACTGACATGACTGATCGTTTCACTTCTATTGTAGCGGTATTTGTTATTATGAAAAAACGACTGCGGACTATAATCAATACTTCATACATCCGGGTGCGAAGTAACAGACCAATGGGATGAAATGGAGTTACGGAGATGTAATTCACTCATGAACAGTACCAGCTCTATGAGTTAAAGTAGACGCAGTTCCAGGGCGATTAAATCAAATTAGATTTCAAATTAATCGACCAGGACTATTCTATGGACAATGTTCAGAGATTTGTGGAGCAAATCATAGATTTATGCCTATTGTTGTAGAAAGAACTTCCGTTAAATCCTTCCTAGATTGAGTCTCATCTAACAATAATTCATTAGGTGACTGAAAGCAAGTGTAAGTCTTTTAAACTTACAATAGTAGTTACGCCTACTTCTAATGATTAAAATTAGTTAAATAAATAACACGAGCTTGTCAAGCTCGAATTATTACAAAGTAATATTTTAAAATCCCTCAAATAGCCCCCCTATTATGACTTAATCTTTATGTATTTTTTACAGTAGTACTCACTCTCATTATCATTTCAAGATATTTCATTAAAACCCCAATTAAAGTAGACTCTAACTTAACAATCACCAAAACAAACCAAGCTAACTGAAAATGATAACAAACTTATTTTCAAGATTCGACCCAATCTCAAGAATTAACCACATATCTCTAAACTGAATATCTACCTTTCTGGGGCTACTCTTTATTCCCTATCCATTTTGAGCTATACCTAACCGATCTTCAATAATATGATCAACAGTAACTTCAACTCTTCATAAAGAGTTCAAGACACTCTTAGGCCCAACTAACCCTGGTAGAACCATTATATTTGTATCATTATTTAGGTTTATCGTATTTAACAACTTCTTAGGACTTATACCCTACGTATTTACAAGAACCAGTCATATAGCAATAACTCTTTCTCTTGCTTACCTCTGTGGATAGCATTTATATTATTCGGATGAATTAATCGAACTCAACACATGTTTGCACATCTAGTTCCAGCCGGAACACCTGGTCCCCTAACACCAGTTATAGTTCTAATTGAAACAATTAGAAACGTAATTCGACCTGGAACTCTAGCAATTCGACTAGCCGCTAATATAATCGCAGGACACCTTCTGCTCACCCTTATAGGAAACACTGGCCCTAGTCTAGGTCACACAGCCGTATTTATACTAGTACTAGCTCAAGTACTACTTTTAATTCTAGAAGCAGCTGTCGCTGTTATTCAATCCTATGTATTTGCCGCTCTCAGAACACTATACGCCAGAGAAGTAAACTAATGCCAAAACACGGACACCATGCCTACCAGGTAGCTCAGACTTCCGCACCTCCCATTTTTTCAGGGATACTAAACCACCTTTTTGAGATGGTATTTAGATACTGACGTCTGTCACTTAATGCTATTGGAGAGAAAAGGTTTGGTAAAGAACTCCACCAAAAAATATATACTTTTAAGCATTGGTTTTGATTTCGTCACTAAGAGACTATCCGTACATTTTCAATGCTCGTGCTCTACATTATGCAAACCAGCCGGTCATCCTTTTACGAGAGAGAGAGAGAGAGAGAGAGAGAGAGAGAGAGAGAGAGAGAGAGAGAGAGAGAGACGTATTCCTTAAATATGACCGGTTGGTCTTCCAAGAATGGTTTCCTTGAACCTTTCTTGCCATAAAAGAAGGGTGTGAATGATAGATAATCCTGTCCTTTATTTGAGAAAGGAGAGGCAGCAGTAAGACCAGGTGGGCCATTCCCGATGGATGTGTGGGAGAGACGATGGAAGAAAATAATCAAAGTGATATACAGGACTCCATAAGGCGATACTATATTGAACTCCTATACGAAGTTATTGCGAAACTGGGGCGCTAACAACTAAACTTCCCAGGAGGGAGTTGGACGGTTTAGAAGCAATTTCTACATATAAACGACTTCCTTTCACACCACGAGCTCTGTTCGTAGAACTCGATCTAAAAGATGGATGTGCATTAAGGTCTGATAAGGCCATTCAGAGTCATTTTTCGTAGGTGATTCTCTCTCTCTCTCTCTCTCTCTCTCTCTCTCTCTTCTCTCTCTCTCTCGCTTCCTCCCGTTCTCTCTCTCTCTCTCTCTCTCTCTCTCTCTCTCTCTCTCTCTCAACAAATGCACACACTCACACAATCATATACATAATCGTATACGTACATACATACATACATATGTAAAACGTCTCTCTATAAATGTAAAATGTTAAAAATGTAAGTAAAGCATAAAAAAAGCGCATACTGAATAATAGATCAAATAGATCATTTTTTAAAATATTTTCTCTTTTCTAAAATTTATTTATTATTCGTCAGTGTTACGTAAATACTGACGATTTCAGCAAATAATGTTAAAAAAATAAGCGTCAGATTTATTCCGTACAGTTAATTGTCTTATTTTGCTTATTTATTCATTTCAAGAATTCCGCGAAGATTGCCTGACTAGAGAAAAATGACAAAGGCGAAGATTTACTCCTATTATCTCTAAACACAACCTTAAATACCTTTATTACTGGACAAGGATGTTGCTTTGAGAAATTAGAAAGTTTCTTCCCAAAGAGGTGATGCTAAAGTCCATTAAGACCTTGAATTATCTCTTTCAGAAGGAGGAGGAGGAGGTAGGAGGAAGGAGGAGGAGGAGGAGCGCAGGAGGAGGAGGACGGAGGAGGAGGAGGAGGAGGGGAGGAGAGGAGGAGGATTGGAGGAGGAGGAGGAGGAGGCGGTGGCGGTGAGAGATCCTTGACTGACCACGCGTAGAACTGGCACGTTCCACCCTATGATGTGCGTACACTGCCAGAGTCTACTCGTCCACAAAATGAGGATGAAGGGGTTGCACTTCAACACTGTACACGATTAAAATAGCCTTGTAAAGGTGAAGAGGAAATATGTCTAAATGAACTACGCAAGAACATTAAAATATTAAGTCAAGTCATTCTCAAAACCTTTCCTGGAAACAGAAGAACAAAGACAAACGACGCAGCTGTATGTGGAGAAAGATTTACAAATGGGCAAGATACAGTATAAGCTATACGACATTATGTTTGAGAAGGCGCACAATTTGCTCTTTGAAGATTGCTCAGGAAAGCGTCCTCTCCTATTCTCTGCCAGTGCTTCTAGGCGATGGTGTTCATTGGTTAGATGGCCTTCTTTACCTGGCTGTGGTTCATTACAACAGCAACAGTGTGGAGGAGTTTAAAAGAAATCATTAGGACACTGTGAATGAACAGTAAAACCTGCTCCTGGAGATAAGTGAGCACACGATGTCTCCTCGGATGGACTAACAAGTCTTTGAGACATCCTAATCATTGTAACTCCTTGTAACAAAACTATAAAGTTCCTAGTCTATTCTTTAGGTCAACTCGTATCAGGTTTATAAACATAAGCACAAAATGATATACACAAGCGGTATACATACATGTACTGAAGTGAGTTCGTTCAATCTGTAGCTGGTAAGGGTGTAGCGGTCAACATTCCCTCAAATCAATATGGTTTTGCTTAATCGACGCTATTTCGGTCTGCTGTGTTATCTCAATCCCTACATTTCTCTGAAAGTGCAGGTGTGCACATTTTCCCTGCCCTTCCTTTCTTTTGGCTTTCGTGTCCTATTGTCCTTTTTGTTGAATTGGTCTTCTTTACTGGTATTTGCTATTGTTTAAGTCATACACTGATAACTTTCATTTAATATGTATTCATTTCCTGTACGTTCGCTATTAGGTAATTTCACATGACTAATCTATCTCCTGTTTAAATCTGCTATGCAAGGCATTATTAATAGCAACAACAGCAACATCACCAATAATAATAATAATAATAATAATAATAATAATAATAATAATAATAATAATAATAATAATAATAATAATAATAATAAACAAATAAATAAATCACCCTGTTATAACCGTAACAAGAGCGCATGCACATACTGCACTGATACAGGCAGGTTTCTAAACACCTCGAAATGTCCTCTCTTGCATGCATATGTACATACATACAAATACATACATAAACACACACACAACAAATATATATATGTATATATATATATATATACATATATATATATATATATATATATATATATATATATATATATATATATATATATATATATATATATATATATATATATATATATATATATATATATATACTATATATATATGTACACAAATTTATGAATCGTTAAAATATGTCCATAATTCACAGACCAAACAAAACTCATGAAGTGCATCTTGCCGCAAGAGCCTTCTAATTCCCCATCCCCCCCCCCCCCTAATAATGGGCTCATTTAAATCGTTCGCATCTGCTGAAATCCTCCATAATGAACTCTCTCGATGTCGGTGTTTGCCTCATTAAATTTGGCATCAGTCCCGCACTTCAAGTTTGCAAAGTTAAATCTCTCCTGTATTTAATCCTCAATTACAAGTTTTCTGGAGGTCGTCTTCTCTCTCTCTCTCTCTCTCTCTCTCTCTCTCTCTCTCTCTCTCTCTCTCCGTATGTCCGAACCAGATGCTCCCCTTTAAATTGTCATCTTGCTGTTACACTCCTAAGGCTTTAATGAATGAAATCCCTCGCCAGCATTTTAATAATCGTCTGAAAGCGCGACACAGGCGCGCACACGGACGCACGCACAGGGGAAACAATCTATTATGCGGCGGAAGAAAAAAGTAAAACTAATTTCGCCTCGTTTAATCTCGGCGGAGTAATTATTTCGACAAACAATGACTAGACTTCCCGACAGGCCGGCCTCCGGCCCGCCCGGCACCGGCGCCTCAATTCCGGCAAAACCAGGTGATATGGTCTCATTGGACACACGACGATCCTAAGAGGTGGTAAAACTCCACCTCAACTTTCTTAATATTCCTCAGCGGTGAGAAGTTAGGTCGTCCTCTTCCTCGATGGCGGTTATTAAACTAAGATGCTTAAACATCATACATACCCGGTACGACCCCTACCGACCTTACCGCGGTCCCCTTCCTCCCCGTACAGGCCAAGGGGCAACTCCTGGTCGCCTTCCAGCCCTACATGCTGTCGCAATCTTGTCTTGCGTCACTTTTCTCGTTTACTCTTTTCCCATTGTTCTTGTTGTTGACTAATGAGACATCGCAAATTGCTTTTTGATTACTGACAGTCGAGTGCTGCGGTTAATCAGATTCATGATTGGCTGTTCCAAAAACGACGCAGGAATCGGATTTCATTGTGTTTGCTCATCAATCAGACTATTTGGACAGCGCTTGGTAGGCTTCCAATCCTTCTCTTTTCTGTTTGTCTCTATCTTTCCCAAGCGTTTTATTTCCTGCACTCTGAGAAGAGAAGGGTTGGGGATCCGCATCTGATAAGAGGTCTTATCAGGTTAGGTTACGAAATAAATCATGCATCAGGCTGAGGAGATACAGGTGACTGGAGCAACTCCAAAAGTTTCAAGGCTGCCGCAAAGAAAAGAAAAAGCAAGAGAACAGGAAAATGAAAAGATTCCATATATTGCCATTGCTAAGTGATGAAGAACCTGTCTCTCAAACGAAGACACATGAAGAAAAAAAATGTTCGGGAATGTTGAAGTTGGTAGCAGGTTCAACAAGTTTGTGTTAAAGGGGTTGATAGATGCACAAGATTGCTTCGGTATATAATGTGTGATTTACACATTATAGTAGTATTTCGATGCCCGAGGAATGGCTGCTGCATACATCCTATGTCATTTTACATACAGTCTCTTTTCTATTATTATGTAGTGTGATTCCTCCATGACTTACTCCTTAAAAAAAACATTATAGCTCTTTTCATTCTTACCTACACCTCTCTGTCTCTCTCTATCTCCTTGTACAGAAAAGTAAGGCTAAACAAACAACGAAATCACTTCATCTGATAGTACAAAAGATTTACATCTGATGTCTAAACTGACTGACATGGTTTACAGCGTCGTAATTGTACTGAATTTTACTGTCCTTAATAGGTCGAACGTTGCTCACAACAGCTAAAATTATTAAGTCACGAAAAGTTCTCCTCGGGGTTTATGCTGTTCAATTTGTTTGTATGGTGTTTTTACGTTGCATGGAACCAGTAGCTATTCAGCAACGGGGCTAACGGCTTTACGTGATTTCCTAACCACTTCGAGAGTGAACTTCTATCACCAGAAATACACATCTCTAACACCTCTATGGAATGTCCGAGAATCGAACTCGCAGCCACAGAGGTGGCAGGTCAAGACCATACAGATCACGCCACTGAGGCCCTCTTATGCTGTTCAAAGTCTGCGCTCATTACACATATGTAAGATGGCTAACAAGCACGTGTGTGCACATGAACGTAAACTGAGATTAGGCGCACATGAACGTAAACTGAGATTAGACCCATCCTAAAAGCACGTGAAATATATTTTCCTTCAACCTTCTTAATAAAATTAAAAAAAAAAAAAAAAAAAAAAAAACTCCAAATACCGATTTGTGGAGAAAGCGGACCCACGAGCCACCTGAGCGAGGAGTGAGATACCTGACAGAGAGGAGATATCGAGCACCTCCGTTGTCGGACAGCGGCCAACCAATCTTGTTTGCGGTCAGGTTTGACAGAATGCTTACAACTTCGATAAGTTGTCTTGAAGTTTGGAAAGTACGTTCACTGGTCTGACAGGACTTTTTAAGAAAAGTTCGGGGGACGCTCACAAATTTTGGCTCTACGGGGGCGTGAGTGAGACGAGATAAAAGTTTGGCGTTAGTTTTGTGCTTTCATTTCCTTTCATTTTCGTTTTTTTTTCGTATTTCATTTTAATTATCAAACTGATAATATGAAAAAACCTTTTCTCACAGCATTACCAGTATTCAGCTATATTCATCAATACATAAGGTTTTACGGTCCTGTTTCATTTGCAAGAAAATTCCCAAATCCCGAATGGGATCTCGCCGTCTCTCCAGAGTTAATTTGGTGCAAGGCAAAGTATTTTCAGAATCGGCTGCTGCTTGATCGGTAAGATCTAATGAAGAAGAAGAAGAAGAAGAAGAAGAAGGACGGAAAGGAGTGGGAAGTGAAAGGAAGAGACAAATGAGTGATGGATAAGGAGGAAGGAGAAGGACTAGAGAGGAGAGACGAGGGAGAGGGTGAGGAAGAGGACAGGGAGCCGGTGAACCTCATCCAAGATGGCTGCCTTTAAAAAACGAATTGGGAAGCTTCCAACTTCATTCTGTTTTACGACTTCCGCCTAATTGACCAAAGGGGGACTAGCGCTAGGCTAAATAATGATGACTTTTTCCTTCATTTCTTTCTGTCTTCTTCTAATACGTGGTTCTATTCAACGACGGCATATTTTCTCCCTGTCAGACCCCAGCCATCAAACAGCCATTAAGACGAAATATCAAGAAAGCATTCAATACAAAAGTCAGAGGCAACAAGCTCAATCATTCGCTTTACACTTGGCCCTGGCATGATAAATACTGCAAGCAAAGTAAACAAGCGTCAAACCCTAGACTGGTTAACACTGCAAGCAAAGAAAACAAACTTCAAACCATGGCATGATTAATACTGCAAGCAAAGTAAACAAACTTCAAACCATGGCATGATTAATACTGCAAGCAAAGTAAACAAACTTCAAACAATAGTATGGTTAACACTGCAAGCAAAGTAAACAAACTTCAAACCATGGCACGATTAATATTGCAAGCAAAGTAAACAAACTTCAAACTATGGCATCATTAATACTGCAAGCAGAGTAAACAAACTTCAAACAATGGCATGATTAACACTGCAAGAAAAGTAAACAAACTTCAAACCATGGCATGATTAATACTGCAAGCAAAATAAACAAACGTCAAATCATGGCATGGTTAACACTACAAGCAAAGTAAGCAAACTTCAAACCATGGCATGATTAATACTGCAAGCAAAGTAAACAAACTTCAAACCATGGCATGATTAATACTGCAAGCAGAGTAAACAAACGTCAAACCATGGCATGATTAATAACTGCAGCAGGTATACAAACTCAAACCATGAATGATTAATACTGCCAATCAAAGTAACAAACTTCAAACAATGGCATGATTAATACTGCAAGAAAAGTAAACAAACTTCAAACCATGGAATGATTAATACTGCAAGCAAAGTAAACAAACTTCAAACAATGGCATGATTAATACTGCAAGAAAAGTAAACAAACTTCAAACTATGGCATGGTTAATACTGCAAGCAAAATAAACAAACGTCAAATCATAGCATGGTTAACACTACAAGCAAAGTAAACAAACTTCAAACTATGGCATGGTTAATACTGCAAGCAAAATAAACAAACGTCAAATCATGGCATGGTTAACACTACAAGCAAAGTAAACAAACTTCAAACCATGGAATGATTGATACTGCAAGCAAAGTAAACAAACTTCAAACCATGGCATGATTAATACTGCAAGCAAAGTAAACAAACTTCAAACCATGGCATGATTAATACTGCAAGCAAAGTATACAAACTTCAAACCATGGCATGATTAATACTGCAAGCAAAGTAAACAAACGTCAAACCATGGCATGATTAATACTGCAAGCAAAGTATACAAACTTCAAACCATGGAATGATTAATACTGCAAGCAAAGTAAACAAACTTCAAACCATGGCATGATTAACACTGCAAGCAAAATAAACAAACTTCAAACCATGGCATGGTTAACACTGCAAGCAAAGTAAACAAACTTCAAACCATGGCATGATTGATACTGCAAGCAAAGTAAGCAAACTTCAAACCATGGCATGATTAATACTGCAAGCAAAGTAAACAAACGTCAAACCATGGCATGATTAATACTGCAAGCAAAGTATACAAACTTCAAACCATGGCATGATTAATACTGCAAGCAAAGTAAACAAACGTCAAACCATGGAATGATTAATACTGCAAGCAAAGTAAACAAACTTCAAACCATGGCATGATTAATACTGCAAGCAAAGTATACAAACTTCAAACCATGGAATGATTAATACTGCAAGCAAAGTAAAACAAACTTCAACCATGGCATGATTAACATTGCAAGCAAAATAAACAAACTTCAAACCAGCATGGCATGATTGATACTGCAAGCAAAAGTAAGCAAACTTCAAACCATGGCATGATTAATACTTGCAAGCAAAGTAAACCAAACGTCAAACCACTGGCATGATTAATACTGCAAGCAAAGTATACAACTTTCAAATACCATGGCATGATTAAATTACTGCAAGCAAAGTTATACAAACTTTCAAACCATGGCGGATGATTAATTACTGCCAAGCAAAGTATACAAACTTTCAAAACCATTGAATGATTAATACTGGCAAGCAAAGTAAACAAACTTCAAACCATGGCATGATTAACATTGCAAGCAAAATAAACAAACTTCAAACCATGGCATGGTTAACACTGCAAGCAAAGTAAACAAACTTCAAACCATGGCATGGTTACCACTACAAGCAAAGTAAACAAACTTCAAACCATGGCATGATTAATACTGCAGGCAAAGTAAAAGCAAAAGCTTTTCAAACCATGGAGCATTGATTAATGCTGTAAGCCAAAATTAAACAAACCTCAAAACCCTGGCATAGTTTAATACTGCAAGCAAAGTAAAAAAACTTCAAACCATGGCATAAGGTTACCACTACAAGCAAAATGCTCTTCTGCCGTCGGACTGTCCATTAAATACTGCAAATCAAAGTGAACAAACTTTCAAACGTATGGCATGGTTAATACTGCAAGCAAATAAAATAACAAAACTTCAAACCCATCGGCATGATTCCAATACTTGCCAATCAAAGTTAAACAAACTTCAAAAACTTATGGCATGGTTAAATACTGCAAGCCAAAATAAACAAACTTCAAACCCATGGCATGGTTAAACACCTGCAAGCAAAGTAAACAAACTTCAAACCATGGCATGATTAATACTGCAAGCAAAGTAAACAAACTTCAAACCATGGCATGATTAATACTGCAAGCAAAATAAACAAACATCAAACCATGGCATGGTTAACACTGCAAGCAAAGTAAACAAACTTCAAACCATGGCATGGTTAACACTGCAAGCAAAGTAAACAAAGTTCAAACCATGGCATGATTAATACTGCAAGCAAAATAAACAAACCTCAAACCATGGCATGATTAATACTGCAATCAAAGTAAACAAACTTCAAACTATGGCATGGTTAATACTGCAAGCAAAATAAAAAAACGTCAAACCCTGGCATGGTTAACATTGCAAGCAAAGTAAACAAACTTCAAACCCTAGCATGGTTAACACTACAACCAAAGTAAACAAACTTCAAACCATGGCATGGTTAACACTACAAGCAAAGTAAACAAACTTCAAACCATGGCATGGTTAACACTGCAAGCAAAGTAAACAAACTTCAAACCATGGCATGATTAATACTGCAAGCAAAATAAACAAACCTCAAACCCTGGCATGGTTAATACTGCAAGCAAAGTAAACAAACGTCAATAAAACCAAATACATTTCGGAATGTTTACCAAGACACAGCTACGATTTTTTTCTAACCATTGCAGAACTATCCATCACAATCATCATTTCGACACATCCCTTTCTGTCATCACCGGGAGATCAAAGGAGAATTTTCTAAGATAAATCGAGGAGACAGTCCATATATCCTCTGTCGAAGAATTTCGTCTAAAATCAATGAGCCATCACTTTCTTTGTTACAGAAAAAAAATCAATACGACAAACTTCAATTGACATTCCACTTTCGCTACAAAAAGATCGGACCTGCTCGAATGATCTGCATCTGCATATTGCATGTTCAATGTTAGTTTTGGATGCCCCGCCTCAAAATGCATAATATGGCAAAATCGTAAAAATTACGTAAAAATAAGTCTTATATATCATCAATAGGCATGTATGTTTGTATGTATGTATGTACGTATGTATGTATGTATGTTTTTTATGTATGTGTATGTATGTATGTATGTATGTATATATATATATATATATATATATATATATATATTAGATATATATAGATATATACATATACTACTATATATGTTATATATATATCTATATATATATATATTATATATATATTATATATATATATATATATATATCTATATCTATATATATACACACGTATATATAGTTTATACTGACATATACATATATGTACGTACACACATACACACACTCGCATATATATACAGTGTGTATATTCACCAGGTCACGGTGTTGGATATTGTAGTTCGCTAGCTCGAACGAGACTCCCAAAAGAGATACCTACCATCGGACCCAAATAGGAGATATCAAGATACCTCGCAGTGATACCACTGAGATTCATGCATGATAAGCATAGGATGTGGAAGGACATTGCGGTGAGAGGAAGGTGGAGGAGGTTTGAGTGTGAGGAATGCGGGATGTGGGTGTGAGTGATTTTGGAATAGTTGTAAGGGTGTAGGAAATGGACGAGGTATGCAGGTGCGGGCTATGCCTGATGTTTGTACGAGGACGGTCCAAATTCAGTGGACGAGGAAACACGCAGAGGACGAATTACAGAGGCACAAAATATAAATAAAAAATGATTGCTCTAAGCGCACATGCAAAATGCTCTGTGACTAGCAACAGCTCCAGCACATTAAAACAGATTCTGAAATATATGGGATGTTTACTGTGACAACAGCCGTAGGAAATATACCAAAATCTCCAATAAACTTAGGTACAATAGATTCCAAAAACTATAGCTAATTTCCCTGACCCTTTGAAGTGTTTAGTCATCGACTGCTACTTCAAGGTATCACAATCCCCACAATCACAGGATGTCGTTCGTAAGTCAAAGTTAATTGTCAATGTGAATCATAACTTGAAATACTAAAAGCAACAGAATATCAAAATGTTACAAAACTTAGATAGCACTGAAGTCGTCAGTTTATAAACTACAAATTCCATTAGCGGAATTAATCCGCGGTGCCATATCTTATTTGTAGTTTGACAACCTTAAAAATAAGTAACAGAAAATAGGACCTCATGAAGAGGACCATGAAAATGCTGCATGTTAAAATTCTGCAAGACCTCGCAAAAGTATCCAATAACGATAATGAGCCAAGCTAATGAAAATCGAAACAGATAAAAAATCGATTTTCAATTTCTTTCAATTTCATGAGGGCCATCACAATTCGGCTGAACCGGAGTTTTCTCTTGTTTTGGGGAAGGGAAGACTATTTCTCTTTTTTTCTCTTCTTTTTTTCAACGGGAATGGAATTAAGCCAGGACACAATTTGCTCTTCTCTCTCCTCTCTCTTCCTCCCTCTTCCAAACTCCTCTCTCCTCTCTCTCTCTCTCTCTCTCTCTCTCGCAATCCGAATCTCTTTCATTCATTTGAAATCTTAAAAAACGGTGTCCGGCTGTAGCGAAAGAAAAAAAAAACGAGACTTTGCCAAGCAAACTGATATCTACGTAGGCATTGGAAAGCTGATGAGACCCATCTCATTAGGCGGAGTGGGTTACCTGGGTCAAAACTCTACTTAATGAGGAGAGGAGGGGTATTATCTTGAGAGAGAGAGAGAGAGAGAGAGAGAGAGAGAGAGAGAGAGAGTTCCGAGCACGTACATTTTTATCATAAAAAAATATATGTACCTTTTTAAAGAATTAATTCAGAGCAATTACTGACACTTTCAGTGACAAAACGCTCACTCAAGAACGGCACTTCAATGCTTAAACACTGAAAAGCTTCGTATCCTGCTCAGCACAGAATCTGCATCAATTGCCCCGCAGAGCCTACAGCTATATATCCCGTTGCACCCTTTGTGTTCCTTGGATATTAGACGCTTATCCTTTTTATGACTTTGATCATCAGATCTCAAACATTTTCCCTGTCTCTGTTCCTCTCTTTAATATACCTCCAACTAGCAAACTGCCTTTTCCGCTTTACAGAATGCCCGCTTCTTCCCCAATACCTCACAACATGTATTCACTTACGATAACTCTTTAATAAAGTTTAGTTTCAATTTCTTATCATTTATGTCTCTGTTGCTGAGCATCGTTTTCACACACTGTACTTTATAAGTTTTTACGGCAAATAATGAATAAAAACTAGTTGAGACTATCTTGTGAAACCGTTTGTGGACGGGGGTTGTCAGTAACCCAAACAGCCACAACGCCAGTTAACCAACAATCACTCACTTCATGCATTCCCATTTTCACCAATGTTGATTTCTCATATCCAAACCTTTCGCAACAGCTCTGTTGCCTTGTCAGTCTCACATCTTCCACGGGATCTCCCATTATCAATTGCATTCTCCTCCAATAAAATATGAAGCAATAAATTTCTCTCCCCTATCAAACGTATCAATATCCATCACTCTAACATCCTGGCTTTCCTTCCTTCCTTCCTTCCTTTCCATAGTTTTACTTCTTTGAGACGTAAAACTTACTTCTTTTTCATTCCGAATATTCTGGAACTTCACTCGTCTTCTTTAAATTCGTATTACCCTGACATCCAACACTCATGTTCCTTCAAAACCTTCTTGAAACATTATTTTGAAATCCATACCTAAAGCTTCCATCAAAAAGAAAAAAAAATCACAATGCAATTACCGTAAAACATTTACAGTAAACTAGCAATTTTTTTATTATACATATTGAGATATGCTTCCTTTTGATGTAAAAATATAATGTTGATCCTAATGTCCTTTACAATACCCATAAATCATAAATAAGTTCAGAAATTAATGTTTATGTGCATTAAATTGTTATATCTTTAAGTTATATAAGAGGGTATGCTTCTGTACGTTAATTACTTAGGCATGTAGTTGCTAGTATGAAAAAACGTTCGTAATCATAAACAGGCGCACGTAATCGTATTTCCATTACACCATAAAATAATTTATAACATTCAGATAATATACCGCCAGAATTCTCTGAAAGCTTTGCTATTTTAATAGGAAACTACACTCATATTTCTAAAAGCTATTTGCCGAATAATCCCTCGAGCGATAGAGTCTAGCAAAAAAAGAGAGAGAAAAAAAGAGAAGGGTTTTCAGATTTCTTTATTCGGGTTTCTTTCCTTCATTCAATATCCCTCCCCCTTTCAATTACATTCTCCATTTGAACATATTGCTTAAACTATTTGATTCTCATTTCATTCCAAAGCATCCCTGGAATTCTATAAATTCCGAGGATATAATGCAAACACAGCTCCACTACCCTCCCTGTTTACCTTTCACATTTTTCCTATTTCAGTAGAGCTTTTTCCTCTGTTTATTTTATCGTCTCCTGAATATTTCATGTTGCAATCAGTAATTGAATTTTTCGCGAGTTCTTTAAGCAGAAGGGTCTTTCGCGTATCTCCCCTTCCAAGGACATTCGCCGCAATTATCGTACACACTCCAATCACGATCCATTACCCTTTCCCCCTTCTCCTTTTCATTTTTCTCCTTCATTTCAGCAGTTTATTTGCACCCTTTTATGTCAAGAAGATCACGTTCATTATATGCAAATGGAAAAGCTGCCCATTTTTTTTCTTTACTTCTTTTCATCACGCAGTGCTTGATCGTATGATCTCGATACTTGTGTCAGAGCTCTTCATGTTTTTTTTTCTACACAAATTAAAAAGTTACAAATATTCCTGTGTAAGAAGGCGGAAACGTATTGGAAACTTTAAGAGGAAACGTAAGTAAAGTGAAAACCTTTGGAATCGAACCGAAAGCTTGATATACGGGCTTGTAATTTTGTTGCTGCACAAAAAACCACCACTGGACGCTTACGGTTCTCAATAGAACGAGGTTTATATCTATGTACCCGCTAGTGACTTGAAGCCTTCGCCCAAAATGAATATCAAATAGCACAGAAATATAGAAGTCAGCTATAGGCAAAGTAAATAAGGCGGTACACAGCGAAGGGTTCTGGAAGAACGGTACTGGGCAAACGCACAGGGATATCTAAACTCTGGCACTGTAAGATATATACATATATATGCTGTAAGCTGATGTATGCGTAGTATATGTACAGGTTCACTACACGGAGTTACACGCAGACATTATACACACACGCATACCACACACATACTATATGCTTACACATGCATATATATATACGAGGGTTGTCCGTAAAAGAAGGTTCCCAAAGATTTTTCACAATGGAAAACATGATTATTGGCATTGAATAATACATTTTTGGAAAGCTTAGACTTTTTCCTATTTTTCGACATAATCGCCGTTGAGATCAATGCATTTTTGCATGTGGTGTACCTTCTTCTTTATGCCTGAATCGTAGAACTCTCCAGCCGCTCCACGAAGGTAGCTGAAGACCTCTTCTTTCAGCTCCTCTCCGGTTCTGAAATGCGTTATGGACGTCTGTACGTCCGTCTTTGAATTCTCTGCACCATTTGCACACGTGTTTTATGTTCATACGCTTTTCTCCGTAGATTTCACATAGTTGGAAATGAATGTCCACCAGTGCAGTGTTTTTTGCACACAAAAAACGAATTACAGAGCGTAATTCACACTTGGCGGGAGAAACGAGTTGGAGTTCCTTGTCTATCGGGGGACTGGGAGAGGGAGAACCAAGCTACACGCCAGTGTCGCCGGATCCCGCGTAACAGCGTTCCTTGCGACTGCAGCTCCTTGGGAATCTTATTATACGGACAACCCAAGTGTATATATATATATATATGTATATATATATATATATATATATATATATATATATATATATATATATATATATATATATATATATACATATAAAATTAACGA
>NC_087202.1:54941179-55001179 GCF_015104395.2 Macrobrachium nipponense | reverse complement strand
AATATCTAAATTCACTTTACCTCCCACATGATATATTTTTTCATATATGTACCGAAGGGGAAAATTTTTTTTAATTGATAATAAATTTCGTCCCCCCATGGATCGAACCAACCGTCCAAGTGGACGGGGACGAAATCAGGACGGTCAGTGACGCTATCCAATCAGCCAACAGAGCGCTATAAGTTCATATCGATTCTGACCTTACAAATCACCCTCGATCTGGATGCATTCGTAATTAGAATCGATAGCGTCTCTGTTGGCTGATTGGATAGCGTCACTGACCGTCCTGATTTCGTCCCCGTCCACTTGGACGGTGGTTCGATCCCATGGGGGGACGAAATTATTATCAATTAAAAAATTCCCCTTCGGTACATATATGAAAATATATCATTTGGGAGGTAAAGTGAATTTAGATATTAAAGGACATTTGTAGCTTGAATTGATATATAAATGGATCACGGTTCGATGTGATAATTATTCATAACAAAAGGCTACGTTCTGTCAAACGCTCGAATTGGCCAACATGGTAGACGGGGTTTCATACCGATTCTAATTACGAATGCATCCAGATCGAGGGTGATTTTGTAAGGTCAGAATCGATATGAACTTATAGCGTCTCTGTTGGCTGATTGGATAGCGTCACTGACCGTCCCTGATTTTCGTCCCCCGTCCACTTGGACGGTGGTTCGATCCCATGGGGGACGAAATTATTATCAATTAAAAATTCCCCTTCGGTACATATATGAAAATATATCATTTGGGAGGTAAAGTGAATTTAGATATTAAAGGACATTTGTAGCTTGAATTGATATATAAATGGATCACGGTTCGATGTGATAATTATTCATAACAAAGGCTACGTTCTGTCAAACGCTCGAATTGGCCAACATGGTAGACGGGGTTTCATATCGATTCTAATTACGAATGCATCCCAGATCGAGGGTGATTGTAAGGTCAGAATCGATATGAACTTATAGCGTCTCTGTTGGCTGATTGGATAGCGTCACTGACCGTCCTGATTTCGTCCCCGTCCACTTGGACGGTGGTTCGATCCCATGGGGGGACGAAATTATTATCAATTAAAAAAAAAAAAAAAAAAATTCCCCTTCGGTACATATATGAAAATATATCATTTGGGAGGTAAAGTGAATTTAGATATTAAAGGACATTTGTAGCTTGAATTGATATATAAATGGATCACGGTTCGATGTGATAATTATTCATAACAAAAGGCTACGTTCTGTCAAACGCTCGAATTGGCCAACATGGTAGACGGGGTTTCATATCGATTCTAATTACGAATGCATCCAGATCGAGGGTGATTTGTAAGGTCAGAATCGATATGGAACTATGCTAGCGTCTCTGTTGGCTGATTGGTAGCGTCACTGACCGTCCTGATTCGTCCCCGTCCACTTGGGACGGTGGTTCGATCCCATGGGGGGACGAAATTAATTATCAATTAAAAAATTCCCCTTCGGTACATATATGAAAATATATCATTTGGGAGTAAAGTGAATTTAGATATTAAAGGACATTTGTAGCTTGAATTGATATATATATATAGTATATATAAATAAATGCTATATATATATATATACATATATATATATATATATATATATATATATAGTATATGATATATACTATATATATATATATATATATATATATATATATATATATATATATATATATATATATATATATATATATATATATATATATATATGTGACATACATACACGCACACATACACACACACACAACACACAGATAATCTAATCTATATATATATTATATATATATCAAATATATATAATATATATATATATATATATATATATATATATGTACATACATACACGCACCAAATACCAAACACACACCACACACACACACATACATATATATATATATATTATATTAATATAATACTATATATTGATCAATTAATCTATGTATGTAGTAATATATACAATAATATATTATACAAGTTTATATAATATATATATATATTATATCTACAATAATTAATATATATAATATATGTAATATATATATATATACATATATATAATATATAATACATATATATATATATATATATATATATATATATGTATATCATATATCCTACTGAAACGAGGAGACCTTCCAAAACTAACTTAAAGTTATTATAAATTTTATATTGACAAAACCCTTCTCCAAAAGGCCGAACATCTCCCATTCTCTTTTTGTTTATACCTCACCACGCTCTACGACAATTTTATTGACGAGCGCCATTTTTACAATGAATTCATGAAAAACGTCTGCTTCAGTAAACGACAGGCGATTTGTTTGACCAGTAAAACTGATTGAAAAATCTTTCATATCCATATATTTCATAACTTTATCTCCATTTTTTTTTTTTTTTTGCCATGAAAGAAAAACCATTTACAAGAAACGGAATGAAGTTGTTTAATACCCTGTGTTCTGTCGATCAAGATTGAAGATAGATCTTCTCGCAAACTATACTAAGACTGAGCAACCCATCATATGGAATTAGTGGGAAAGCAATACAGAAACGTTAGGAAGAAGATAAAAAAAACATCAATTGACCGACAGCTGGAGGCGGACAGAAAGAAGTCAGGGAAAAGGTTTTATCTAAATATAAAGGAACCGACCTTAGATCATTATTTAAAAAAGGCTACCTCGTGTGTATATAAAAGAGGATTCCAGGAATATCACTCGAAAAGACAAATTTCCAAGAATATGAATAAGAAAGGCCTCGGCTACGCACACAGGTGATTACCTCTACAACAGTGACACCTTGGTACAATTGTGAATGCTTCAAATACAGAAATATATCAGAAATCGTTTTAGCACATCTTCCCTCTAAATTACATAAAAAAGTATGAGTGACGAAAGCAAGTGGTAAGTTCGCAATTAGCACAACGCTTTTCTGATTATTACATGCTAATAATTCCCAGTACGTCCAAATTCTTTGAAAAATGGAACAACTTGATGGTCAGATGTCAACAAGGGGTTCCGTTATAAAATGCCAGGATACTAACTTCTAATGCCAGCCAAATGTTGATACCCTCATAACTCGAGCTAAATCCATTTCGAGCATTCTTTCAGCACCTGCCCTTTAGAGTTGGATAATCTTTATTTTTCTGTAGCTACAGAACGTTGTTCTACCCTAGAGCTGTTATCCCCATTCACAGTCTTTAAAATAATACTGTCTGTGATTTAATAATTTTGTAGTCTAGGTCTGTGTAAAAATTCTCTCACGTTGCCTGAAATAGCTGTTTATAAGTAATGACTTTACCTCTATGAAATTCTCTTGGATGTCATACAGAGAGCGAATATCATTGAGAACTTGCAATGATCACATCCAAGTTCAGAAATATTTTGTAGTTTAAATCTAAATTATGACTTGTTCTTAACCTCAATCCTACTTGTGATGTTTTCCATAAACTGTAATTAGGCCATACCGAAATATATTTGTTGTTTTCCACATATATTTTTCGGTCCACTTATACGCTGTTGCTGTCTTCATTTTTTCGCATGGTAGTTTCCGGCTTCATTTTAGCCTGTACAACTTATTTTCAGGTCCATTATTAGTTTCATATTTCAATTCTGACATTACGCGGATATCATACATTCACATTACAGCTGCATTTATTAGCATCTCTAATAACTTCATGGAATGACTTCATTAGCCTATTCATACGCCATCCAATTTAACATTTTTAGCAATTACATGTCTTCAGTTACCCATTTTTGTCATAATTTCCCTGGAACAAACATAAACCTCATGATATTTACCAGCATGAAATCAAAAAGATTTCAAATTCTTCTAACAAAGAGCAAATGAGCTTAGTGTCCTACTTAAAACTGTAATAAACATTACTCAGATTAATTTTGAAAAAATAACTGGAACACTGGGAAGGGAATGGACATGCATCAAGCATCACAATATTTGCTAATAATTCTGTGTTTGTTTGTTTGTTTGTTTGTATGGTGTTTTTACGTTGGATGGAACCAGTGGTTATTCAGCAAAGGGACCAACGGCTTTACGTGACTTCGAACCGCGTCGAGAGTGAACTTCTATCACTAGAAATACACATCTCACGCTAATAATTTTGTATCCTGCATTATATAATCAGCTACGCTTCCCCCAGCACCAGATGGAGCGCCAGAGTCAATAAATCAGCCAATCACTTTAATGTGCAATCAAATTAATTGCCGGTTATAAATGTGAATTTGTGTAACATAAATAAGCGATTACAGCGACTCACCGATTTCGGAAATACATGTATGAAAAGTGGGCGATCATGACGATGTAACCGTGGATGGGTGTCAGAAATATAAAATATTGCACTATCGTTATTCCTAATTTCAGAATCCCAATTGGGTAACATTCGTATAACTGCAAGCATTTGCAATTTTTATAAAGGCGCAAACGTATATGCTTGTACAGTGTAATATATATATATATATATTATATATATATATATATATAATATATATAATATATATATATATATATATTTATATTTATTATATAATAATAATAATATATATTATATATAAATATATATAGATATATATATATATATACAGGTCAGGTCGGCAAGGTCACCTCGTCGTGATTATGGTGTCGCGGGCTCGTTTCCCGCTACCGGACATCATGATTTTTTCAAACTTCTTTGAAGTTGGAGCTCAAGGTTTTGTCGTGACAAGCGTAGCCAAAAAAGAGCAAAGAATTTGAGACGTTAAGAGGGCACTGTGGGTATTAAAATTTCACACACACATACACACACACACACAAATCACACACACACACACACACACACATATATATATATATATATATATATATATATATATATATATATATACATATATATATATATATATATATGTATATATATATATATATATATATATATATATATATATATATATATATATATTATATATATATATATATATATATATATATATATATATATATATTATAAACGTCGTCAACGCTGCAAGATGCAAAGGGCCTCTGTGAAATTCTGCCACTCATGTCATTCCTGTGCTTTATCTTCTACAGATCTTACCTCA
This sequence comes from Macrobrachium nipponense, assembly GCF_015104395.2. NCBI lineage: Eukaryota > Metazoa > Arthropoda > Malacostraca > Decapoda > Palaemonidae > Macrobrachium > Macrobrachium nipponense. Next base: position 54,996,079 of record NC_087202.1, on the reverse strand, counting down.
TGTTCCGCTTCCTTCTAACAGGTCTCATCCAAGTAGTACATCTGGGTCTTCCAATACTTTTAGCGTCCATAGGCGTCAAGCCTATACTACCATACTACCACTTGTTCGCCTACAGTCTATGACAGAGCCATCTCCATCTCCCTTTTATCATTAACTCATATTCATAATGAGCTTATGCAATTTTCCTTATGGTCGTCTCATTTCTAATTCAATCCTGGCATCTCCTGATCTTAATATTAAAGTGTTGTTCTCAAATCAAAAAGTCTGTCAGACATAGTCAGACTGTCATGCCAGGATACATGTCCGATTAGCAATACACACTGTACTAGACATAAAAAGTATTTGTTTTAAAATTCAATGCAGCCTCTGCCCATCGTCTGATTTGCCTTATTTAGTCTGTCTTTAATTCATCTTGAAAGAATTTTTACTGGACATCGGTGGTCCAGAATATCTGAAAGAATAAAAATCACTTTTTTCATTCAATGTTATTTCACCATTTTTTTTTTTTTTTTTTTTTTTTGCTTGCTGTGTTCATTACCTCAGATTTTTCTTACATTTGATTCCCTTCTCCCTAAATATAAGATGCTTTGAAACGCGTGCGGCGATTTTCCGATTAGAAAATCATTATCAGGACATTCTGAGCCTATCTATCAGCTTTTTATCGTTTAGTCCAGTCCGATCATGCTCTTTCATCTCCGAACACTGAAAGATGATAATCTCTTATAGCACCCCACTATTTACTACACATTCCCTTGACAAGACCTCATTAATATTAATTGCGCATCTACTTCAAAATATCCAAGGATGATTTCCATTAGTTGTATATATTTAACAGGAGTGCCGTAGCAAACTAAGAACTCCCATGATGGGCTGTCGATGCTGTCAAACTCTTTTCACAGTCATCAATAGCCCTCAAAAGAGAATTATCAAACTACATTCACTTCGGCGCGATACGGCTTACTACACAAATTTTATCCGTAAAACTGCCTTCCCTTAAACAAGTTTACTTTTCTCAAAGATTTACTCAATTTCATTCCAAAACCAACTGAGATTAAGCATTTTCACAACATCCGACCAAAGCGCACTTTTTTTTTCTTTTTTTTTTTTTTTTGGCACCATGACTTCGAATTCCCAATCATCATATTTTCCTTTCCCATTCCATATTCTTTAGAGGTCTAGTTAGTATACAAGATGTCATTTCAATTTCAGATAAAATCATCTGTGAAGTCATTCCATAATATATATATGTTTATATATATATATATATATATATATATATATATATATATATATCTATATATATTATTATATTATATATATATATATATATGTGTGTGTGTGTGTGTGTGTGTGTGTGTGTGTATATATATATACATATATATATAAGATAAATTCAGGAAAAAACAACCAAGCACATGAATGCTACAGACGAATATGTTTTCGCCTAAGTAAACATCACAGTGATACGAACAGCAGAATTTTAAGAGTAAATAAAACTATTCAAATCAACACTTTCGGAAACTTTATTTCCCTGACTTCTGTGTTGTCTTGCATCACGAATTCGACGCCGGTTTATCGCCTGTGTATTTGATGCTGGCGAGGTTGTTGTTTGTCGTATTTTGAGGATTTGGGCGGGAAGGGAACTATAAATCTGACGCTTAAACACAGCGTATTTACTGAGGAACTGGGTGCGAACTCTTGTTTATTCAAGTTCCGTGCGACAGAGCTATTTCAGTGTCACCCGATATGACCGGAATTTCTGATTCCCGAGGAGGAAAGAAAGGTTGGCGTCACCAGATTGCTTAGAGCAATTTTACTGTGCAACACAGTGTCGAATACAACGCTTGGAATAATAATAATAATAATAATAATAATAATAATAATAATAATAATAATAATAATAATAATAATAATAATGACTGAAGGGTTTATTTTAACTATAAATTCCTATCTTTTATAGATATTAAGTTTTATGGAGTCGCCAACTACGCTCACACAAGATTTTCAACACTCAAGGTTAATATTAACATATGTTAACATAATGTTAACAAATACAAATTGCTTGCATCATTGAGAAGGTGGAAATCTATTGTCAGTATAAAATTCGATCAACGTTTATTGACAAAACTGGAATTGAATATTCGACTTTTTTTTTCTCTATGTGGGTTACTGGTTGCAGTGACATAACATGCGGCACTTTGAAACATTCGTTCCTCCAGTAAAACATGATTAACGTGTCAATTTCGAGGCTCTATTGTCGAACCTAATTTTTTTTTAGTCAGCGACTAAGAAGAATATGAATGAAAGAGAATAATAATCAAGATTTGACAATAACTATAGCCAATTCCCCGGTTCTTTGCAGAGGTTCCACATAGACCACATTAATTGAATTGAAGCATACACTTGCGCATCCAGTACCGATATGGGGAAGTAATTTATCATAATCATACATAACAAATGCTAATGAAATTCTGAGATTAGGCGCACGGATCAAATTCTTATATTTTGAAGCCAAGACAGGGCATAGGCCTACACGCCAATTTCTTATATTTTGAGGCAATGCCAGAGCATAGGCCTACACGTCCATTTCTGATTGCTAATAGTTTTCTATCCGTATCTGCTGGAAATAGAGTAGCTTTTAATCATTATGGTAACTTCGACCCAACGTACATATATACTTAGTACATACGTACACGTTAGATGGCCATAGTAATTAGAATGCCACTAAGGCTCTATACCACAGGGAATAATAGTAAAACTTGTAGTCACGTAGCCGCTGGCTCACGTAGACCGAAAGTAGGGATGTCTAAGCCTTTACACAGAAGTGTCGAATTGCTCTCAATAAATTATATGGAAAAAATAATTACAAAAGGTATAACAAATTGTATTTCTGTATTGATTAAATATAAGGCTATTGTAGCATTTCAGTGCCAATGAAGATTATGGTAGGAACCATCATAATTATGATATATAACGAAGTAAGAAAAAATTAATAGTTGAATAAGACACTGAAAACATGATCCAAACCTGTCTGAGAGTAACCCACGATTCATTTGATTCTAGGGCGTTCTTGTAGATTACCCTGTTGGACAAAGGGATAGATACGTCTCTCTCTCTCTCTCTCTCTCTCTCTCTCTCTCTCTCTCTCTCTCTCTCTCTCTCTCTGTTGTAAGAAGAATATTCTAGCATTGACTGTATTCAGAATGATCTCGATTACTTTAACTATAATAAATGACTAAATTTTAATTAACAATAGTAAGCAGATAATTCTTTATTCTTTTATATGTATGTCTATGCTTATTCTGCAGTGTTAGCTAACCATGTGAAAAGCTTTCGAAGACACAAGAACCTTAACAGCATTAACAAAAACAAGAATATCCACGACAACAACGACAACCAGAATCAAGCAGTGGAATATAAAATAGACTTATAATCCAAACGTCATAGACTGCGTAAACCCACAAAAAGACAATAGACGTTATAAAGGTCAACGTCATTTTTTATGATTCTGTTATTTCGAAAGGAGATAATGTCCTTAAGAAAATTCTCAGGAAATTATACCCTGTACGACTCGCATAGCCTTTCATACTGTAACTTTAAGCTAAACATATGGCTCTTCTGGTTTTGAAGTGCAGTCACTGCTTGTCATCCCACCGAATATGTAAACGATTTCAATGAAATTTATTTCGTGATCATTAAAATGTTTTCGGATTTCCTGAAATCAATATGAATACTCTTGACAATATCAGACGGTAATTATCATTTGTTCTGTATCTCAAGAGCACCGATTCGAACTCAGATATTCCCCGCGTCACCTCCGTGCTCAGGTGAACCTCAATTACGATAAACTACATTGCAGCATCGCGGAACACTCGTGACTTCATTCATATTTTCCTTTTTTTTTCCTCTTCTTTTTAGGGAGATATGTATTATGATTTTATTTCAAGGGATAATATAGTTTCCTTTGGATAATCAGCAGAACCTATTTTAGTTCAGTAAAAAATACTATTGTTAAATTAATTAAGATAAAAACAGCCACAGATTAACCAACTTTTGGAAACCATTACCATCCAATCAGCTTCAAGGAATGGTAGTGACGTAAGCAGTGGGCGGGGCTTAGCTGCAAAAAGCCTTGGAGTTTGCTATACCACTACCACTCTCATTAATTATCGTATGAAATATAATCATCGTCCTAAAAACTCCATCAATTGTTATTGTCCCTTAAAATAATGTTTGCAAAAACATTCTTAATTCATATTATACCTGACTTAATGGTTTAAAACTTTCGGTTTTAATTTCACATATCTGTTTTAAACAAATACAAATGTCATTGCCCAAACAAAAATAAACTCATTTATCCTGGTAATGGGTATCCATTTTTTTATATCTTTTTTTGTATGTTATAAGCTCCAAGAATAAATGAACGACTTTCATAACTACAAGGCAGGACATAGAAAACAAAAGGTATAAATGTTTCCGTGTTCCGACTGTCAGAATAAATAATGTCTTTTCAGAAAATATTTTAAAAATTCCAACAAAATTATAACAATTAAATAAGTAGCAAATTTCGTCAATGAATATACTATGTTTTTACAAGTAAAAAAAAGACTATATACAACAAACAATTAAATGCAAATAAACAAAAACACTAGCACAGCCGTATGTGCATTACACCACAGATTTACTAATAAAACCTGGCAATATGTAATCAAAAGCTTACACTAAATTTCAACCTGAGAAGCATTTTACAGATATATATTATATACTATATATTTTTTTATATATATATATATAATAAATATATAGATATATATATATATATATATATATATATATATGCTTAAGAAATCACAGTAGATGCACGTGACTTCATTAAATAAGCGAATACCACAGGAAAATAATAGTCAGAAATTCAAGCGCTTTCGTCTTTACTAAGACATTGTCAAGGAGCTAATGTAATACAATTGGAAAGAAAGGTCTCAGGTACACAACAAGATCAAGAATACCGGATGGTTAATTGTCAAAAGGGTAAAAATTAAGAGAGATAATCCAGGATTATCGGATATCACACGGTCACAAACCTAAACAGATTTGACCCTAACCGAAATTACAAAGTATCTTTACTGTCCAAAACATGTAAAAACTGAATATATTAATTTTGTTGCTTATACTTATCTACAACTTTTTTCATTATGAAAGCATCAAGTTTAAATAAACCAAGACTTTGATTTAGAACATTTCTATTATTTGACTTGATGAAACAAAATTCAATGATATTCCTTTTAACTGTGTCATTACATGAGATTAAGGCTCTTGCTTGACTCCAGTTAATAGGATGATCTAAATCTCTCCTATGTACGAATAATGCATTCGATATTTGCCCAGTTCTCACAGAATATTGGTGCTGTTTGAGACGTTGTGAAAGAGATTTTCTAGTCTATCCGTAATAGACTTTATCACACTTTTTGCAAGGAATTTCATATATGCAGCCTGGAAGATCTTTAGGAGAATTTTTGATTACTAAACTCTTGACATTAATATTACTGAAAACAACATTTATGTTAGAAAGCTTTAAAATTCTAGGAATTTCTAAAAACCTTTCATCATAAGGTAATTTTAGAATGTTATGCTTGCTAAATTCAAGTTTGTCATTAGTTGAATAAAATGTTTTTCTAGCTCTTTTCCATGCCACATCTATAAAAGTCCTTGGGTATTTAAGTTTCAATCTAATATCATAAATAGTTTTAATTTCAGTGTCAATAAACTGCGGGTTACAGACACGTAAAGCCCTTAGGAACATCCCACAAAAAACAAAAGAATTTAACATTTTGCTTGTGATTGAAGGAGTAATGAACAAAAGAGGCAATGTTAGTTGATTTTCGAAAGACTGAAAAGGTGAAATTTCTATCATTTCTATGTACAGTTACATCAAGAAAATTCAAATTACAATTTCTTTCTTCCTCTACAGTAAATTTTATAGAAGGGACTAAATTACTGAGATTATTAAGGAATTCCTGGAGATTTTCGTGAACTGGCCAAATACAGAAAATATCATCCACATACCTAAACCATATAACTTTTGGGGGCAAAATTCTTGGTATGAGTTTTGTCTCAAAAAATTCCATGTAAATATTGCTAAGGACAGGAGATAAGGGATTACCCATAGCCATGCCAAACTCTTGTACAAAAAATTCCCCATTAAAACAAAATTTACTATCTTTGATACATAACTTTATGAGACTAATGAGGTTTGCTACACTTGAGGGAATGTCATGACGTTCTTATTCCTCCTCCAAATATTCAAGTAAGTCATCTACAGGCACTTTTGTAAATAAAGAGACAACATCAAAACTAACCATATTAAAATCAAAATTCAAATTTAAACTGTTCAATTTGTTTATAAAATCAACATTGTTTTTAACATTTGTGTTAGAAATGTTTCCTACCAAAGGAGTAAGAATTTTCACAAGCCATTTAGATAAATTATACGTAACTGAGCCCACTGAACTAATGATTGGTCTGATAGGGTTATTGATTTTATGTGTCTTGACTAAACAATACATATAAGTAGGGAGGCGCATTGCGGTGTACACTGTTTAATTAAATGGTCCAAGCCCTTCAAAATGGATTTAATTTGTTCATTAAAATGCGAGTTCACTGTCTGTGTAGGGTCAGACCTCATTTTCGTATAAGTATCAGTATCATTTAGCAATGTCATTATTTTACTTACATACTTTTTAACATGAATGTTGTTTTCAGTAATATTAATGTCAAGAGTTTAGTAATCAAAAATTCTCCTAAAGATCTTCCAGGCTGCATATATGAAATTCCTTGCAAAAAGTGTGATAAAGTCTATTACGGATAGACTAGAAAATCTCTTTCACAACGTCTCAAACAGCACCAATATTCTGTGAGAACTGGGCAAATATCGAATGCATTATTCGTACATAGGAGAGATTTAGATCATCCTATTAACTGGAGTCAAGCAAGAGCCTTAATCTCATGTAATGACACAGTTAAAAGGAATATCATTGAATTTTGTTTCATCAAGTCAAATAATAGAAATGTTCTAAATCAAAGTCTTGGTTTATTTAAACTTGATGCTTTCATAATGAAAAAAGTTGTAGATAAATATAAGCAACAAAATTAATATATTAAGTTTTTACACGTTTTGGACTGTAAAGATACTTTGTAATTTCGGTTAGGATCAAATCTGTTTAGGTTTGTGACCGTGTGATATCCGATAATCCTGGATTATCTCTTTTAATTTTTACCCTTTTGACAATTAACCATCCGGTATTCTTGATCTTGTTGTGTACCTGAGACCTTTCTCTCCAACTGTATTACATTAGCTCCTTGACAATGTCTTAGTAAAGACGAAAGCGCTTGGATTTCTGACAATTATTTTCCTGTGGTATTCGCTTAAATATATACTATATATATATATATATATATATATATATATATATATATATATATATATATATGTATATATATATATATATAGAATATTATATATATATATATATATATTTACTATATATTGTAGATGTTAGTGTGTGTATGTATGGTTGCATAAATTAGGTCGTTTTCCTTAACAAGGGTTATTGTATGCATACTATACCGACTGAACCGTGGATGAACCCTCCATATAAAATATTTCCTCATTAGACTCTTTATATGCATACAAAGAAGACTCCTTCTTACCCATCTATAACATCATACTGAAAATGATGACTAAGACCCTGCACTTAAACTTGATCCACTCCTCTTCAATGCTTTCCAATAAATAGTCTTTAGCTTTAACTCATTACTTATCTGTTTTCTAACTTCGTTTTCATCCAAGTAGCTTGCCTTAATTTCATTTACAGCCCCATTTTCCCCCTCCATCTCAAAAGTAAACTTCTATCTATCTCAAATTCTACTTTCAATATAATAGTCTAATATACCTTCACTTTAACTCGTTCATATATTTCGAATAATCATCCAGATACATTTCCAACAGAATCTCCTTTGCAATTAAACCAGCCAACACAACCACTGTGTCCTATTCTCTGAAAACAGATAGGCCTAAATTCACTTTCCCGAACATTTCCGGCATGTATAGGAATCATTTATGGTTATACCTACAGTTACAGAGGTTAACTTATTAAGTCTATGACTCTTAAACCTTTCCTCTGATGACTCGTAAGTTGATTGTGGCATTAAGCTCAAAAGGTATTGATTACATTGCGTTAGCATATATAAAACACTAGGTCTTTTCACAAAAGATCATCTGAATGAACAAGAGATTTTCTACATGTTTTAGAAAACGAATATTTCAATGTGTGTATGCACACACACACACACACACACACACACACACATATATATATATATATATATATATATATATATATATATATATATATATATATGTGTGTGTGTGTGTGTGTGTTTGTGTGTGTGTGTGTGTGTGTGTGTGTGTATGCGCGCGCGCATACACACATTGAAATATTCGTTTTCTAAATCAGAACATGTAAAAATCTCTTGTTTCATGTGATAGTCTTGTGTGAAAAGACCTATTGTTTTACAAATGCTATCATACTGTAATCAATACCTTGTCAGCTTAATGCCACAATCAACTTACGAGTCATCAGAGGATTATATATATATATATATATATATATATATATATATATATATATATATATATATATATATATATGTATGTACATTACATATATATATATATATATATATATATATATAGATATATATATATGTATGTACATACTGTATATCTATTTATAAATCATATATATGTATATATTTATATATTCATACAGATATGTATATAAAATATTTAAAAATTGCCCTCGAACACGTAGCCTGAACCCCATTACTTCCAGAAAACGAGAATTAACAATAATTCCAAGCAAATGTTAACTAAATGCACAGTGATTAGGCTCAGATTTCAATAACTATAGTGGACTATAAAATATTCAAAATACTTAGTGGAACTTTACGTTTTTTATCAAGGAAAGAGCCGTTAGTCATTCCTGAAAGGCATGTTATAAATTATCTTTAATGTGACATTCATCTGTGAGCATTAACCAATATTTGATTACATTTTTCGGCTTTGGCAAATAATATTCAGGAGAATAAAGTGGATCATCTCACTTAGCTGTAAATGGAACCTCTCAGCAGCTTTAAATAAACGACTCCAAATCTAAACAAGTCTTTAGCAATATTCAAAGGGGAAAAACTTTGCAGGTGATCTATTTCCAGGGAGCTTTGCAAAGTTGATTGCCTTTGGATTTGATAGAGGATGAATTTGCAAAAAATAACGTTAACAGTCTGACAGTTTTAATAGACTATTTTCACGGAAGCTGCGCATGCACGTCTAGTCAGTCTACATACACTTGGTGGGTAATACTTTATAAATCACTTCGAATGTTGAGTTTTTTGGTACGTCAGGCTGGTTATTAATTTCCCTTTTTTTACAGTCCGCCTTTAAAATACCGTCGGAAGAAAAAAGTAGAAAGTTAGTTTTGAATGAAATCCCTTAGCTTATACACACACGCAGCCACCAAACCAACCAACCGACCGACCCACCCACCCACCCACCCACCCCCCCACCCACACCACACACACACACACCCCACACAAGCAACATTTGCAATCAAGAAAAACTGAACCGTGCTTATTTCCTTACCTCTTAACAGATAGCAGATAAGACTCTTCAGAAGAAGATCACCATTTCACTCTGCAAAAAGAAAAAAGTATAAATTTGAAGCGTGTTTAGCTTTATCATTCCTTACTCTTTCCATTATAAAGAATGAAAAACCAAATATAAAGCAATTCATATTACTACATCAACTTCTAAGAGGAAAAATTATGTGGTGAAACAACACCGTCAACTAGGTCCACTTTCTATTCGTGTTTACATCTTTGGAGCTACATCAGAAAATAATGCAATATTATGAAAGGATGTTCAGCAAGAAAGAGAATGTCTATAAAAAGTCCTCCATAGCAAACAGGGCAAATTTATCATTACGAAAACTGATAAGAAAACCATATAACAGAACGCAGGCGCTGGGTGTTTGGTTGGCTTAAATTAAACTGACCTTGTTCCATCTGTGACAGAGCTTTGCTCAAGTGCTGCTTAAAAGTGAGGTAAGGTATTCAAGGGGAATGAGAGGCCATCAATAATAATAATAATTTTTTTTTTTTCCCGAGGGGGGCGGGGTCTATCACAGTCATCCTATTCGACTGGGTGGTTTTTATAGTGTGGGGTTCCGGGTTGCATCCTGCCTCCTTAGGAGTCAATCAATTTTCTCACTGTGTGTGCTGTTTCTTGGAGCGCACTCTTCTGGATGAGTCCTGGAACTTCTTCGGCATCTAGTTTTTCCAAGTTCCTTTTCAGGGATCCTGGGATCGTGCCCAGTGTTTCTATGATTATGGGTACAATCTCCATTGGCATATCCCATATCCTCATTTCTATTTTCAGATCTTAATATTTATCAAGCTTTTCTCTCTTTTCTCTTCTACTCTGATGTCCCATGGTATTGCGACGTCAATGAGTGATACTTTCTTCTTGATTTTGTCAATCAACGTTACGTCTGGTCTATTATTATTATTATTATTATTATTATTATTATTATTATTATTATTATTATTATTATTATTATTATTATTATTATTATTCTAGTAGGTTACTGAAACATGGGGTTGTAAATCAGTAGAATTTCTCCGTACAAATTGTATTTCTTTTTCTGAGGTATTTATTTTTTCTGACGTCTATTTCTGGTACTTTTAGGACTTTTTCCGTCAACTGGCTTCGACCAGTTCCATGGTCATCATTTGAACGCTGTTGAGCGGCCAATGAAAAATCGACCAGTTCCGAGACCCCTAAAAGTACCGCCCTGTATTCCAGATTCATCTCGACAACGCCCAAAGGATGACCATCGAGCTGGTCAAAACATGTTGACGGAAAAAGTACTAACAATGCCAGAAATAGACGTCAGAAAAAAGAAATGCCATTCCCACGGAGAAACTCTAAGAATTTACAGTCACATGGTCAGTAACCTACTGAAATAGAAAATAAAGATTTTCTACTGCGAGAAATACGTTGTTTATATCCACAGAAATATGAAGATTGTCCAATTACTGACCATTATTGATGTGCAGGAAAAGCGAATTAAAAGGAAAATTAAGAAAAATTAGTATAAAATTGATTCGCATATTGCAGCCATTTTATTCAACAAAACTTGCCTCATAGAGAGTCTTCTTCTTCTTCTTCTTCTTCTTCTTCTTCTTCTTATTATTATTATTATTATTATTATTATTATTATTATTATAATACACCCGTTGATCTTATAACTGCCAACCGGGGAGTAGTAAACGAAGCCTAAGTCCCACTCCGCCGGAAGGAAAGTGCAACACAAGCAACATTTGAGTCAGCGTGCTGCAGGTATTAAATCTACCGTGATATTTCCAGCATAAAATATGGGTGACAGTCAACATTTTAAAAGTATCGCGTTTTCATTAGTTTTGAGTGAAAAATACATATTAAATTATTTCTAGAATCCGAACAATGTTGCAGTAGTTATAATACCGTATTTATTGCAAGATCAGAACTTAGCACATGACACCTCGAAGAGACAATGAATTCAGAGGCCATAATGCCAGAGAGGGGCGGTGTGAATTAATGTCGGTTTGCTGTCATTCAATATGTTCACACAGCAATACAAACAAATATTAAAGGACATTTCTTGGGAATGTTGTCTCAGAATCGAATGAGCACTTGAAAAAAAAAGTGAAGAAAGAAGGGCTTAAAATCCAAACGAAACGAGCTAAAACACCTGAATACACTGTAACTGAAATAGTGCCGAAATAAGAGTACTTTAGTATTCATTGCTGTTCAAGATTTTAATTACAGAATATGTTGAAATGTTATCACGGATGTTTCTGGAGGGATTCAGTGAATAGGAAAGCAGGTTTCAGGAGTACTCGGAACAAACAGTCAATAGATCTAATCGGCAAAATTTGCCAATTAGTGCTCTTGTGGCATCTCCCAGGGGAAGGTTTGCAATAGAAGACGAGTACTTATTGAGGAAGAAGGCCCCGGAACCGGTCTCTCTAGAGAGCAGAAGAAGGGCAGTAATGGTCGCCAATTACGCCCTCACACAGTTGATCGATAAAAGTCGTTCCATGGAAAAAAGTAATGCAGAAGCCAATGCATACCCTAAAAAAAGGAACTCCTCAATGATCTGCCCCTTGTAGATTGTCGATACCTAGGAAGGATTCTCATTGATACAAAAGCATTCTTCCTTCATCACAAATAGCAAACCTAGATTTATGATACATGAACTACAAAAACAAAATCAAAGTCATAAACTCTAATAGGAATAAATCATTCATTCATTTTACATAGAACATATACATACAGGATACACAAAACACATACATATTGATACATAAGTACTCATATGTAAAAAAAAAAAAATGTTTAAAGCAAAGTCGTTTCAAGAACTACTGGATCCTCACATTCATTTCGATGAATTAATAGGGGAAAAGCCCTTTTCAAGGAAATAAATGCAAAGAAAACCTGTATAAAATGTTTCCCCACTCTAATTAAAAAAAAAAAGAAAAAAAAAAAGAAAGGCAAGGGCGTTTCATAACCCAATCCCATTGAAATATCGAAATCCGATTACGTTACCAAACATTTAAAGCAGGTGAAATTAATTTCGTCACTCCAACTCTTTGATATTTTCCGAATTATTCATAAAATCTTTTTAACTCGCATCAGATATCAATTTTTATTTTCACTCGCAGATACGCACAGACCACGGAATCCCGTGAGCACTGAAGATTTGCATAGCGAGGTGTTAGGCCTCTCCACAATATTGAAACACGGACCAGAATATAACAGTAAAAGAGAGCAATCAATATCCCGTTTAAAACATTTACATGGAGAGAGAGAGAGAGAGAGAGAGAGAGAGAGAGAGAGAGAGAGAGAGAGAGAGAGCAGCATCACTACCGTAGAGTGCTTTTGCAAAGTCACTTGACACTTTTTACTGCAATGGCTAGTGGCACTCATTTGTAGGATAAACAACTCTGAATATAAATATGGAAGCTGCACGGCAATACCCTCAAATATATCTCACCAGCTATGCATGAAAGCAAGATACTTTCATTACAAGCGATGATTATCCAGTCCACATAAGTGGACCTTTCTAATTGACTGGTGCCTCCACGGGGGGTAGGACTGCGTTCATCGTCCGTTCAGGGGCAGACTTGTGCAATATTCAGTTCAAAGAAGTTAGTTAAACCACTTCCGGGCGCACTTGAAGAATAGCTCATTGTGCATCTTTAACGAAGATTAAACGTACGTTTACCCGGACGAGTTGTACTTGTAATTAGTACCGAACTAAACAGTAAAGATAATCCACATTAAAAACTTCCCATAGATCATCAAGTAGTAATATTTATCAATCTATTAAAAACCTTTGAATGTAAAGTTTTCCCCTCAGAAGAGTCGAGAGTATTCAAGTGGTCCACTTTCATAATGCATTCACTTTATTTCTTCTGAAATGAAGATCAAAACAATATTTCATATAAAAATGTACACTCAGCATATAATTCAATTCGTCTTGACATTTGCATTTCAAATTTCTCTCTCTCTCTCTCTCTCTCTCTCTCTCTCTCTCTCTCTCTCTCTCTCTCTCACTAAGAAAATTTTTAAAGATGCAAATGGAAGCGAGTTTTTATTTTCAAACCAAAAAAAATTTCCAATCCCGTAAGCACTTTGAGGTAATTTATGATAAACGAAATAACTGAACCTTTAGATAATCAAAAGGAAGTGAATTTGTTAATCTGAATTATACAATCAATTCAAAAAATTATTTAAGTATCCTGAATACTCACAATGTTTACAGAAATAACGGAGGTCAAATAAATAAATTAAAATTAAAATTCCCCGCAAATGTCCGTTAATGTCCGCCTGCCGCCATCAACCTCCGGACAAACTGATTGGCAAGAGACCTTTTTTCCGTTTTTGGGAGCTTTTGACAAAAACCACTGTTTCATGCTATGATCTTAGCAATTCATGATTTTCTCTCTTCCTTTTTTACTAAATGTTAATTCACCATTTTAAACTGAAGCCTTGATTTTTTTTTTTTTTTTTTACAGTATCTTGTGGAAAATGATACTTTCAAACTCAACTAAACAAACTTTTTTGTAGCGAACATATTTTATGATATTAGTCCTGCCGGCAATGTTTCGTGAAATTGATGGACAGAAGAGATTAAATCACAAATCAGCAGCTTCAGGTTCTCTTTCCCGGAAACTGTTCAATAACAATGAATAACAAAACCAAGAAGGAATTTGTGAGATTTAAGAATATTTCGAACCCTGAATAAATCGACAGTATAAGGTCTTATATTTTTTTCACGGCACACTACAGCTTAGTCACCAACATGAAACATCTCGAAATTCAAAAATATAATCACAGTAATAATAGCCGATCCCTACTCAACAACGTTGCTCAGTGAGAGATAAATAAATATGTCTTTCTACAATGAGAAAAAGATAGAAAAAGAGAGTAATTTTTAACAGCAAAAAGTTTCTCAGCTTCCTTCTGCCTGATACCTAAATCAATTCCCTTACCTTCCATGGTATTTAGACAGACCTCCCAACTAATCCCCATTGGTAGCTTGGTCGTCGTTATTCTGCCGGCCCATCCATTCCCGTTGTTGGCCGATAAAGCGGTTAAGCGAGAATTTAAGTTCATCCAAAAAATCGAATAACCAACCTCTGTAGTAATTAAAGGATTGCCGTTTAAGCTCCCTCTAAAGACCCCCTGTAAGGAATTTGCTAGCTGAAGGGCTTTGGCTTTTTTTCAGTGCAAGTTAGTTAACGCATGACAGGTTTCCTCCCGGTTTATCCATTTTAAACCTAAGCCTAGGGTGATTCGGAAGACCATTTCATCGCACGTTAACTTGTGAATATGCTAGATAGGATTCAATGAAAGGGTAGAGCTTTCTGGCTCTACCCTTTCAAAAGCGAAATGATTCACATTTTTTCTTAACACCGTCTGCACGCCTTCTGAATGAGAGAAAATCTTTACGAGAAAATACGAAAATATTTCCCATGTCTTATTTGAATGAATAACAAACGAATTCAAATAAATGTTTCCTAGTGAAACATGTCAATAACAAATTAAAATAATTTCATAAGTAGTAAGTAAGAAAATTGTCACACCCAGAAAAAGACGGACGTGGAATATCTGACAACTGATTTGGGACCAGAGTCACAATAAGTTTATGACAGCTGTTTTGTAACCCTGACAAAAACGGCGGAGAAAAGTTAAGTGCCGCAGTTGAGAATCAGGTTATCGCTATAAATGAAAACCATGAAACCGATGGGGAAGTACCGGGTGTTTAATATTTATCCACGGTCAGTTATTCATATAATGGCGATAGACATTACGTAAAACAAGTATAAAAGAAGAAGAAAAAAAAGAAAAAAAAGTTAGCAACATCCATGGGCGGAAAACGTAAGGAGAAAAGAAATGGCAGAAATCATGGTTATCAAGGATGTCATGTATGAATGATTACCGAGGCAACTGTCCTCCATGGAGGTGAATTGTGGATGTTGAAGAGTTTACATATGATGCAAGAATTGGAAGGTTGAGAAATGTAGAGATGTACATAAGTTACAAAAGAGTTTAGCATAGATTAATATTGATGAAATCTGGAATGTTTCCTGTGATGTTTTCAGATCAAAGTCCGTAAAAATGGGAGAACGATAGGCTGGTAAAAATGCCTAATTTGGAATGGTTAGGAGAAAGATGTTGAGATCCTAAAAGAAGCAGAAAAAGAGTGTGGAAGAGATACTGGAATGAAAGGGCCTTACTACCAAAGAAGAAGAATGCATGCATCCTGGTGATGAGCTTTCTGCTTAGATGTAAGGAGTGGCTAATATTTGTAAGTTTTCTGCAAAGATTTACGTCCACAGTTTACCTAAACAATACTACGTAATATTGTAAGTAAATTCTTCTGGTTAAAAACCGAAGATACGTCTTCAAGTACAAAAGGCCCGCATTAAAACCTCTGGTTTTAAAACTAAGGCGACTATATTTGTTCGGTGGACTTCCTTTCCATGCCTTATGCAAAGCAGTGCTAAGGGTGATGTAAAAAAGTTAAAAACCTCGAAATATACGTCCTTAGCGTTAACCCAGAGTGTTTTAATGGGTCCCTTTTTATTACTTTTATATTATATATATATATATAATTATATATATAATATAATATAATAATATATATATAAATATATATATAATTATATATATTATATTATATATATATATATATATTAATACTATATAGTATTCATTATATATATTATTATATTTAATTATATATAGTTATATATCAATTATATTAATATAATATTATATATATCTAATAAATATATAAGTATAATTGTATGTCATTTGTGCTTTTGTATTTTTGTGAATAATCACCAAGCTAATCGTAATAATACTGTTTAAAGAGAAATATTTAATTCGGGCAAATCAAACAGGGCAAACTTTTTTGTATTTATCGGACGCCTGAAAACACTTCAGAATTTTAGTTGGAACCTATTTACAATTAAATCAGGAATTACCGCGATCCAAATAAAATTTGGAAATGGTCTCAATTGAATTGCAACATCCAAAAGCTGGACTCAGATAAAGTTAGCGTTGGGAATGCTTCATACTGACAACAATAAAACAATGTAGACAATATTGACAAGGCGACAGCGAACCAATTATATGACAAACGTGGGGCGATGGCATGAGATAATATGACTATTGATCATCTCAGGCACCTACGCTCACAAATGCATAAAAAACATGGTATGTATAATGCAATCCCATTTATGAGTGACTTCACAAATAAAATTAGCTGTGACTGAGTTGTGTGGTCAGGGCTCATAATTGTAATGCGGGAAATAAAGAAGTTCCGAACGTAAAAGGAAATTCAATATTAATAACACGGTCAAAATATTTAAAGAAAACCTAATAAATATTTTACGTTTAAAAGACAAAGAAAACTGCAATGAATTGGCGACGCTGAAGTCTCTATAAATAGGTAAAACTCAATATTTCAATGTCATGTAGAAGAAGGTCAAGGCTTGTTTGTTTGTTTGTACGGTGTTTTTACGTTGTTGATTGGTAACCAGGTAGTTTATTCAGCAACGGACCAACGGCTTTACTGTGACTTGTCCGAACCACGATTAGAGAGGTGAAGTTTTCTCATCACCAGACACATCTCTGACCCCTCAAGGCCAAGGTGAGTGAGGAAACTCAAGGTTAAAAGATCTCGAGAACAAAGCAATGTATCGGTGCAAAAGCCAATTTCCTTTGCTGAAATTTCATTGATCTTCGATAAGTTGCCATGGCATAATAGAAAACTAATCTTTTTACCGAAAAGGGTATAATTCCACATTCCAATATGAACCCGCGACAATGAAGTCAGCTATATATTTGCATAAATAGCAAGGCAAAACATATACAGATTTTAGGGATTGGGGTAATACAATAAATAAGTATATATAGAAACAATAACTAATAATAATAATTCAATAATAATAATAATAATAATAATAATAATAATAATAATAATAATAATAATACAGCAAGCAAAAACTAAATATAAATTATAGTGGGAGCACTGCACTTGCATTATCTAGGTTAAGGTAAACAAACATACGAGCCTCACTTACATAATTATTCATTGCGGGGCCATTAAACGCAAATAATATTGCAAACTCATGGTTCGAATGTCAATGAAATTTTTCTTTCTAGGTGCATCAGAGTGGAAATAGGAATTGGGTCAGGTTGGTTAGAGCTCTCTCCTTCTCTCTCTCTCTCTCTCTCTCTCTCTCTCTCTCTCTCTCTCTCTCGTCTCTCATGTGAAATAAGAATACGATGCCTTTTCCCGGTCGTGGAAGGTCTTTCAAGACCATCAGTCAAGCCGGACTTGATTGTCTTCAGTCAAGTGACCAGATGCCCCATGGCTAGGGATGTCAAGTCACAGAAAGCTGTGGACCTCGCTGCCTTGGTCCGTAAGCGGCAAAACAATTGGTTTGTGACCATGACTTTACCGGCACTGGACCTTCCATTCCTAAACAGTCTATTCTAAGATCAACCTTAAGGAGTGCATTTGTCCACTGGTGGCGTTTCCATCAAACAGCAAATCAACTGTTGTCTTGCCCAGTTAATATTCAGCTAGGGACTAGTTACGAGAATCTACTTCATCCACTCAGTTTGTAAGTGTACTGAAGGATGAGAGTGCTTTATTGATTTATGGGACGAGGAACTTCCAAAAGAAGTCCACAACTAAGAGGGGAAAGAAAAAGTTCAGCAGATTAGAAGTAGATCAAAGAGCCTTGGGAGCATTTAGAACAAAGGCCTATTTTGCTGCCTTAACATGGTTGGCTAAACACGACTGTCAATGCATTAGCTTTATTTTAATCCACTGCATAAAAAACATTACATTAAATACTTTGAAATTGTTAAAAATACAAGAAAATACGTCAGTAAAAGTAACTGTTTTTAAGTAATAGAGGAGAAGCTGGCACGTATTTGTTCTTCCGCAAAAGCCCTAATCTTCAATTCAATCGGTCATTTGGTCGCTGTGATTTGCTCCTGGCAATTAAGCTCTCATTAAAACCCAACAGACTTTGGGAGAAAATGTTTCCACGATTTTTTATTCCCTCCGGGCCGAATAATAAATTTCATTTGCGGCCTACCAAACCCTTCTTTAGTTTTCCGTCTTCTTCAAGTTCCTTTCACCCAAGAATAAATTCCAAGGAAACAGAGTATTGCTACACGCTTTCTTTCAGGTTTGGACCCAAGAAACATTAAAAGGGTCTCTCCTTCTGCTCTCTCTCTCTCTCTCTCTCTCTCTCTCTCTCTTCTCTCTCTCTCTCTCTCTCTGTCCACAATATATTCTTTCATTTCTTCGGTCACGATAAGAATTTCGCCATTTAGTACCTTATTTTACATAAAAAAAGAATGGCAGTCGAAGATGGTAATTATTATCTATTTTCTCACTCAAATCATTTGACTATAAATTCTCTTTATGTCCGAAACACACATTATCTTTCAACGGGACTGACAATAACAAAATAGGTCCCTAAACACACAAACATTCGGTAAAATGAAACTATAGCACCGCAAAATATTTTATTCCTTCCAGGGTTCTAACCTTTCATCTCTAATTTTATTAAGTACCGTGCCTGCGATATATCTATCTACTTTGAGCAATATATATATAGCATAGTTATAAAACGGTTATTCAATATGTTTACGCAAACTAAGAAAGAAGCCATAGTAAACTTCGGTTAACCATTTTCTTACTCTTCAAGGAAAAGGTTATGACCTCATGATGAAAAAATCAGGCAACGCCGATTCCGACAGAGCCTTGGTAAATTCAGCAATGCCGAGGCGACGAAAATGAATCCTTTTATCAAAAGCAAAGGGACAATTTAGCCCCATATTATACCATTTCCTTTATACTGTGTAAGTTACAGATCAGGAGAAGCAAGACGGAAGGGGGGATGCGTTTAAAAAATTGGGTCGGAAATGTGGGGAAGGGTGGTGGGGGTAACTTGGATGGTGAATGGAATCCAGAATCCAAGGAAAGAACGTGTGGAGGAGCAGGTGAGCCAACTCTCCTTTACGGTAGTAACGTGTGGATGTTGAATGTGAATAAAAGAATTTAATATACATTGTTTTCGTTGTACGTGTAGCGTAAGAAATGAAATGGTGAAAAATATATTGGGCAGGATAATAGATACTCCAGGGTATTTAGATGTCATACAGAAAAAAATAGAGGATGATAGGTTGATGCAATTGCCAATATATATGTTACAGTCAATATCTAAATCCAGACAATTTGTAAAGTGACTGATTTTTTCAGGCAGTTTGTGAATTGCCTGGTTCACCCAGTCAGTTTATAAATCAGCTAAAAATCGCAGACAATTTACAAAGTGACTAAAATTTTTATATATATTCTTGGCATATTGACTGAAATGATCCTGCTACGGGTCACAAATCCCCAACCCCGCCCGGCCGAGGAACGAACCCAGGTACATATGTGTGTGTGTGCGTGTGATTCAAAAAGTCTGATCATGAACGAACCCGCAACAGTGTGCGTGTGTGTGCTAGCTAGCTGGAGCAGTTGTGTGTTGGTCTTGTCCCTGGCATTGTCCTTCTGTGAGGTTCACTTCGTTTATAGAGGATATGGCATGTTCCCAAGAAACACATTTTTACTGGAGCTTACAGTTTCCCCTCTGACTCTACTCGTCCAGAAGAACCACCCGAGTGCACGAACCCTCCAGACGAATCACCCGAGTGCACAAACCCTCCAGACAATTCACCTCAGAGCACGAAACCTCCAGACAATTCACTTGCTTGCACGAACCCTCCAGACGATCCACCTGAGTGCGTGAATCATCTAGACGATTCACCTGAATGCTCTACTCCTCCAAATGACTCCCCAGAGGACTTTGCTCAGCCAGGTAGTGATACTCTCTCACTCACTCACACACACACACATACACACATATATACACACACACACACAAAATTATAAAAGGTAACTGATAACTAATTTCGTTAAGTTCCAAAACACATGGCAAGTGTATCACCATTTATAAAATGTTTTCTTTTGTTATTAATCAGAGGTCTCTGCCTATCCAGACAGTCCACCCTGTGGCCAGAATCCTCGAGGAAGACTTCATAAGCTCCAAGAAGACATAGCACTTCAACGGTCCAGAGCAGCAGCTGGTCAATTAGCTCAAGCTGAGCGCATGGTCAAACGTAGTCGTGTAGAACATGTCCCCGGTAATCCAGGAGATAACGTTAGTTGATCGAGGAAAAGGTGATCCACGAAATGTTATCGGTGTTGTCTTAGATCG
The DNA here is from genome assembly GCF_015104395.2 of Macrobrachium nipponense. NCBI lineage: Eukaryota > Metazoa > Arthropoda > Malacostraca > Decapoda > Palaemonidae > Macrobrachium > Macrobrachium nipponense. The sequence continues at coordinate 54,975,124 of NC_087202.1, read as the reverse complement.
TAACGAAAATGATGTATCGAATAGGCATGAGAGATGGAATACTCAAGGGACGCTATAGTAGGAGCCAATTTGATATTTGCAGCCAGGAACTGTATAATATTGGTGAAGTGAGTGCAGACAAGGAGGTAGGACTACGTCAGGCAGTACAGCAATCATCTAGGTTTGGTGGTCAAGGTTATGCTAAGTGGAACTGTACTGTAGGCAAGAAACAGTGTCAAACAAATCGCTGTAAATGTTACAAAGAAGGTTACAAGTGCAATAGTCGGTGCCACTCTAGCTTGAATTGTAAGAATAGAACTGTTATAATATTTAAAATGTCACATTTTATACTTTATTTTTAATTTTGATATATCGTTACATAGGTTTTAGAAAATAGAATTTTACTCAAGAACACGGTTTGTTTTTCTGTCAGTTCATTACTTCATATGAGTCAATATCTTAAGGAAATAATGAGCTCTGAGCTCACACTGAGAGGGTAACAGCTAGTTAAACACACACACACACACACACACACACACAAGGGCCTGGTTCGTTCCTCGGCCGGGCGGGGTTGGGGATTTGTGACCCGTAGCAGGATCATTTCAGTCAAATGCCAAGAAAATCTATCAAAATTTTAGTCACTGTAAATTGTCTGTGATTTTTAGCTGATTTAGAAACTGAATGGGTGAACCAGGCAATTCACAAACTGCCTGAAAAAATCAGTCACTTTACAAATTGTCTGGATTTAGATATTGACTGTAACATATACATACACACACCGACACAGACACACACACACATATATATATATACATCATATATATATATATATATATATATATATATATATATAGTATATATATATATATGTGTAGAGAGAGAGAGAGAGAGAGATAGAGAGAGAGAGAGAGAGAGAGAGAGATAAACCTGATGAAAAAAAATTCTTGAACTTATTACTTGATCTGTAATTAAATAAAATACCGAAGTTATTAGAAAGACGGAGATATTGTAGTTAACTTCATTACTTTCCAACTGGATTGCTGTAAATTATATAAAAACCAACGAAAAATGATCGTAAACCTGAAAAATGATACACTTGATGGTCGGTTACAAAATATAAAAGCATCAGTATCGCAACGCAGGAGGGACCATCGAGGGGTGTCAAATATTGGAGAAGGGGCGAGAACAGAGACCGGAAAATTGAGGCCAGCCCCGTTCGCTCGATCCCCCAACAAGAGCGATCTAAGTCATTGCACAAGGAAAAGAAACGTAACAAGAGCGTTTCTTTTCTCTGACTTAAACTAACGGAACTGATAACGTCAAATATTTGTGTCTAATGACTTGGTATATTTGTGCTTTCAATAGTAGGGAGGGCCGTCGCGAGTGTAAAGAAAGGAATGCGTCAGTTGATAATCTGTCCATGTATAAAAAAAATATAGGATATGTAACAAGAAGACTGGACTATAATTACAAAGACAGAAATTTTTAACAAGGCAGGTTATGCAACAAAGAAAGAAAGAAAAATGATCTGTTTGTATCTCCAACAGGAAAGGAACCCGTAACTAAAATGGATTAATTAAAATTTGCACCTCACTACAAAATTATACACAAAAATAAATTAAGAATACTTAATAAAACACATTTCCCGACACTAATAATGACTGCCACCAAAAAAAAGTAAAAGAATTTAGAACAAGAGTTATCATGTGTAATCTTCCTTTCCTGTAACCCATCTCGCCCTTCCCCCCTCCCCCCACCCGATCAATGACGAGTGACGGCATTTGGGGGTGACATCTGGCCGTTTAAAATCAGTCCAATCCTTGGAATCCTAAGTTACAACTGTGACCTTCCATAAACATATCTTTTCAGGCTAAACTTGCGACTTAATGCTCCTCGCTAGGCGGCACGTAGCATAAAATCCATCATCATTACAGATAATTTAAGTTTATTGCACAAAATCCATATCTATTATCCAAAATCCATTTTTATCACTACTCCCGTTATGTAACTTATTGGAGGCGCAAGAATTCCTTCGCAAGATGATATTTAATGAGGAAAACGTCGGTGAATTATTCTAATTCAATATGACTGATAGCATGCGAAACAGCCTTTCCTGCAGATGGAAAAACGAATTGCAAAAATCCCTAACTTTACAACATATCTTGAAGTCGCAAATGTTGGAATCAGTTTAACTCTTATTAAGTCTTAATCTCTTCCAACGTCCTTTCATTTTCAAGATATTTCGTAAATTTGTATTGAAAGTAGATGAATGGAGCATTCCAGTGAGTATTGCACGATATTTATCTTGTATTTCAACAGAAATACAACTATCAACGCACACATACCTACATACACACAAACATTATATATATATATATAATATATATATATATATATATGAATAAATTGATCACGAAGTATATAAAACGTGATGCTATGTATAAATAAAGGTTTTTTGCCACGAAGGAAAAAAATGAAAAAGCGAGATAGCCAAGTACTTTCGGTCCTGTTCGGACACTCTACCGAAAGTACTTGGCTATCTCGCTTTTTCATTTTTTTTCCTTCGTGGCAAAAACCTCTATTTGTATATATATATATATATATATATATATATATATATATATATATACATACATACATATAACTTTTACCTTTCTCCTTCAAGGGCGTGGCTCCAGTTTTTAGCAACGATGCTTTAAATGAGGGTGCTAGCCAAACACTCCGTCTAACTGTTTTATCAGAGAATAAAAAAATCTTCCAATGCGCTTTTATTGCGCCAGAACAGGCAATCTAAGATCTCGGCAGTTAACGAAAAATGAATGAATGGCAGCAAAAAATTCGTGTGTTTCCTCGTCTTTACACTGTGTCGCTTTTTCATAGTGGTCTTTATTGTTCATTTCCAGATAATTACAGATATCACCTAAGAAAAATCATACCAACTAGAAATAAAAGAAAATCAGTGACGGTAAAACAATAACGGGCGAGGAAAAACCAGACACCTAAGAAGATCAACCCCCGGGACTTCTTGTTGATAGCTAGGAGTTTAGATACACAATTAGAAAACAGAGAAGAATACACACGCGCACTGCATATATACAATATTATATATATATAATATATATATATTATATATATATATATATATATATATAATACATATACATATATATACATACATTCAAACAACGTATAGAATGCATATATATGCAAATAGATATGACTGCTATGTAAATTTGTCTTTTATAAAGTAATAAGGTTGCCCCAAATAAACTTAAGCACCTGAGAGAGCACATATAGTTGGATACCGCAGATGGAGAGAGAGAAGAGAGAGAGAGAGAGAGAGAGAGAGAGAGAGAGATAGAGAGAGAGAGAAGAGAGAGAGTAGAGAGCAGAGAGAGAGAGAGAGAGAGAGGAGAGAATTCTTATGCTATATATCTTTATACTGAGAGAGTTTCTAGCCTTATTCTTAACTTGAAACCACTTTTAAAATACATCTTCACAAATCGTCTAACAGCCCAAGGATTCAACTTCACCGCATTTATCATGATAAAGAAATCTGAGCTCGCTACCTATTGCATATTTCTCCTTCACTACTCATTGTCTGCCCAGAGCCTCTCTCTCTCTCTCTCTCTCTCTCTCTCTTCTCTCTCTCTCTCTCTCTCGTAGTAGCCATCTTGCTTGGTGAGACGTACCGCGTGAAGTCACAATAATCAACAGATATCACAAGTTTAACATACGACTAGAATTTGAGAAATATCTAGAAGTGTTCGTGAACTATCGGTGATAAGATTAGTGTGAAAATAGTAGGATAAAGCGTCTTCTAAGTTAGTTTATCAAGTGTAATACTATAAATCAGAACAAGATGGCAGTAAGTTCCAACTGCGGGAAAAGGTGGCGTAATTTGGCGTGTTAGCAGATTCGCAATACGATGAGGTAGCAGGAAGGGAACTGGCATTTCTCATCTATGAAATCAGCAACAGTCCTAACCAAAAAGATACAAAAGCATTCATAGATATAGAAGGATATAATCCTTCAAACTGGAACAAATCTAATGAAAACATCTTGAAAATAATTGAAGAAGTTCCAAATAAAATCCAAGTGGTCAAGAGACTCATAAAGAAAATATACATAAACCAACATATTCCGACAAAGAAAATGAATAAGGTGAATCTTGTGAATATACTAATTGATGCATTAGGAAAAAGAATGCCAAAAGCATGCAAACTGTGTAAGGTTTGGTATAGCATAGTCAATCCACAAAACCTAATCAGAAAATGTGCTGCATGCAACATTCCGACCCATCCACAGTGTGCTGAGGTAATACAAGATTTGAGAAAAGATACAAGAATTTTTTGTTCAACATGTCTATCATGGATAGACAATGTTATTAAATCAAGATTGAATGTACAAATAGTTGAGGATGAAGAAGAAGAGGAAGAGGAAGAAGAAGAAGAAAAAGAAGAAGAGGAAAACGGAAGAAAAGTAAACAAAAATGAAATGACAGAAAAAAAATAAGGAAAACCAAAGAACAAGATAAAAGTATGGATGCAGAGATACTCATTGATACTACATATGAGGCAATAAAGCAGCATACCTACGAAGAAATAAATTACGATATGACAACAGAAAAGCAAATCCCGAAGAGGCTCTACCCAGATCTATACAATGACGGGAAAGAGGAAAAAATAGACAAGAAAGACAAAATCTGCAACCTTTTGAAAAGAGGGAATTGCAGATTTGGAGAAAGATGTTACTACAAACATCCTAAGATATGTCAAAAAAACTATGAAATATATGGTAAATGTGCATACTTATATGGATGGGATGGGGATGATTGCAGAGATCTGCATCCAAAAATATGTAAAAACCTAAAAGAAGGAAAAGGATGTAAGTTCGACAAAAAATGCAAATATATGCACCCTGTAGCCATGAATCATAATCAAATAAATAACCAACCAAGTAATAAAATCCAAAATAAGAAAGAAACAAATAAAAGAGAGAAATCAGGTAAAAGAGAAAAGCAAACCACCAATGAGATATGCAGAGGTGTCAGCAAAAAATTTCAAAGCATCAGCTCCGAAATTCTACTCAAGAGATAATAACTGTATTTATTATGCAAGAGGATATTGCAGAAAGACGGAGAAAATTGCAGATTCAGACACAAAATTAATAATTATGATGAAGGAAGATCAAATATTATGGAAAAGTTGGATTTTTTAATGTCAGAATTTCTGGAAATGAAAAAAAGAACAACATACCAGAACAGGAAAGAGACATGGGAAAATCCTTATTACTATCAGTATTAAATGAAGGAGAAAACACGCAAACCATCATAGTGATGAATGCGCAGGGTTTAGTTACGAGTAACTCAAAAAGAAAAATAGAGTACTTAGAAGAACTAACCAAAATGAAAAGAAAATAGATATAATGAATATAAGTGAAAAACCTGGTATTCCCAAGAGACTGGGAATGATGATCAAATAAAAGGGTTCCAAACTTATAGATCAGATAGAAAAAATAGGAATCAAGGGGAACCGCAATATATGGGAAAGACAAAAAACAAGGAAAAATATATGAGAAATATAGTAACTCAGAATGTGAACTAATAGCGGTAGAATTTGAATCTGAAAAATTGATGAACATAGTAATATATAGACCTCCTAATACTAAAGAGTTTGACTTAATAATTGAAAAATTGGATGATATATGTAGAAATCACAAGGACTGGACTATTCTCCTATCTGGTGACTTCAACTTTCCTTTCGTAGAATGGAAACGAACGAATAGGAGATTGTGGTTGTACTTATACATATAAAAAAGAGAGTAATAGTAGTGCAGAAGATAAGAGGCAATTTGAAAAGCTATTAGATATGCTACTAGAAATACAACATTCAACAAATAAATCACCTGCCAACAAGAAAGGAAAATACTTTAGACCTAGTATTTGTGAACGAGATGAATTATGTTAAAGAAATAATAGTTTATAATGCGAGTATTTCAGACCATAATGTCATAGAATTAAACAGTTCATTCCAAAGCAAGTGAAAATAGAGATAAGCAAGAAATGAAAAAGTGGGAAGGATATGGAAAATACAACTTCTACAGTAAAAATATAAAATGGTCAGAAATTAATGAAGAATTAAACAAAGATTGGGATAACATTTTCGTAAGTGATGACATAAGGGTAAATACGGAGATATTATATAAAAATATTGGAGATAATAGTGGAAAAATATATACCGAAGAAGAAAAGTAAACATCATTCATGCATACCAAGAGACAGAAGGATCTTGTTCCAGAAAATCAGAAAGTGGAAAAAAGGTCTTGCAAAAGAAAAAAATGCATGGAAAGTTATAGAACTAAAAAGTAAGATAGAAAATGCAGAACAAAAGATTATACAATCAAAAGAAAATGAAAAACGGGACTTGGAAGAAAAAACCCTATTAAATATCAAGCAAAACCCCAAACTATTATACTCATATGCGAAGAAGATGAATAAAAGAAGAATAGAAATAGGCCCTCTGAGAATTGAAGGGAGATTAAACGAATGAAAAAAAGGAAATTTGCAACATACTGGCAGAACGATATAAGAGAGAATTCACCCCTAGAATAGATAATGAAGATAATGATATGAAGTAAGGGATGAAAATAGTGAATATTTAGCTGACATAGATATTAATGAAGCTGATATTGTGCAGGCTATTAATGAAATTAAAAATGGAGCTGCTGCAGGGCCTGATGGAATTCCTGCTATTTTGTTAAAGAAAGTAGTTCATTCTATCGCAAAGCCACTTGCAATATTATTAAGACAAAGTGTAGATACAGGCAAGATATATGATGAGCACAAATTAGCATATATTACCCCTACTTTCAAAAGTGGATCAAGACTAGAGGCAAGTAATTATAGGCCTGTGAGTCTAACATCACATATTATGAAAGTGTATGAAAGGGTAATGAAGAAAAATATTATGAAACATTAATAAAAAATAATTTGTTTAATAAAGGACAACATGGTTTCGTACCCGGAAAAAGTACACAAACCCAACTGTTAGTCCACCGTGAAAACATATTCAAAAATATGAAAAGCGGAAATGAAACAGATGTGGTTTATTTAGACTTTGCAAAAGCTTTTGATAAAGTAGACCATAATATATTGGCGAAGAAAATTAGAAAAACACAATATCGTGGATAAAGTAGGAAGATGGTTAAAGAATTTTTACACAACAGAAAACAGATAGTTATTGCAAACGACGAGAAATCGGATGAAGCCAAGGTAATATCCGGTGTGCCGCAAGGTACGGTGTTAGCTGCAATACTGTTTGTTATTATGATTGAAGACATAGACAATAATGTTAAGGATTCGGTAGTGAGTAGTTTCGCAGATGACACAAGAATAAGTAGAGAAATTACTTGTGATGAAGATAGGAACGCTCTACAAAGAGACCTTAACAAAGTATATGATTGGGCAGAGGTAAATAGGATGGTATTTAACTCTGATAAATTTGAATCAATAAATTATGGAGACAGAGAAAGAAAGCTATATGCATATAAGGGACCTAATAATGAGACCATCACAAATAAGGAAGCAGTTAAAGACCTTGGTGTGATGATGAATAGGAACATGTTATGCAATGATCAAATAGCAACTCTGTTGGCAAAATGTAAAGCAAAAATGGGAATGTTGTTACGGCACTTCAAAACAAGAAAAGCTGAACACATGATTATGCTTTATAAAACATATGTTTCGTAGTCCACTTGAATATTGCAATATGATATGGTACCCACACTATCAAAAGGATATTGCACAAATAGAGAGTGTACAAAGGTCCTTTACAGCTAGAATAGAAGAAGTTAAGGACCTAGACTACTGGGAAAGACTACAATTCTTAAATTATATAGTCTAGAAAGGAGAAGAGAACGCTACATGATAATTCAGGCATGGAAACAGATAGAAGGAATAGCAGAAAATATCATGGAACTAAAAATATCAGAAGAGCAAGCAGAGGTAGATTAATAGTGCCCAAAACTATACCAGGAAAAATAAGGAAAGCACACAGGACATTAATCCACTACGCACCAGCATCGATAATGCAGCGTCTATTCAATGCGTTGCCAGCTCATCTGAGGAATATATCAGGAGTGAGCGTAGATGTGTTTAAGAATAAGCTCGACAAATATCTAAACTGCATCCCAGACCATCCAAGATTGGAAGATGCAAAATATACCGGAAGATGTACTAGCAACTCTCTGGTAGACATTAGAGGTGCCTCACACTGAGGGACCTGGGGCAACCCGAACAAGATGTAAGGTCTGTAAGGTAGGTAAGGTCTCTCTCTCTCTTAAATAAATCTCTAATTCATATGGGTTCTTAGACAAAGGCGGAAAATGTAATCATCATTCACAGGAATACTTTTGTAATCTCTGCTCTAGCTTTTAACATCCATTTAATGAAAGCAAACAATGGCCTCCTTCGACCACAATGCCCTTCCAAGAAATCTACAAATCTTCCTCCGTGTTTCTTAGAAGTTATTCTCATTACTGCCGGAGGTTTCATCTCCGAATGCTAAAGCTTTCGTTTCTTTTTTTTTTTCCTTTAAGCACGAGTACTTGACATCCTTTTCAAGAGGAAAATAATAACTTTCTCATTAATAATTTCCAGTGTTTGTGACACTTTCAAGGTAGTACTACGAAATAAACGTGAATACTTATTTTATTTGCATTGTAGGTACAGCGTCAATAAATAGCTACCCACTCGTGGGCAGCAGCATTGGGCAGATGAAATAGCTGAACTGAGGGAGAAAGATTGGAAGGTCTAAACCGAACAAAACTGCGCCGAAATAGTCTTCGGCGCAATTAAGTTTTCAGTACAGCGTATAATGCTGTATGAAACTCTCAGCCAGTCGTGGTGGCCTGTGTTGCTCCCGCGCCAGGCGCATGATTATGGCTAATTTCAACCTTAAATAAAATAAAACTACTGAGGCTTGAGGGCTGCAATTTGGTATGTCTGAGTATTGAAGGGTGGATGATCAACATACCAATTTGCAGACCCCTAGCCCAAGTAGTTTTTAAGATCTGAGGGAGGACAGAAAAGGTGCAGATGGACAGATGAAGAACCATGTCAATAGTTTTCTTAAACAGGAAACTAATAAAAGAAAAAGGAAAAAGAAAAAAAAATTTAGAAGACGCTTTAATCAAAATGCACTAAAAAGTAAAAAAAAGAAACTTTTTGAGACACCAGGATTTTATTATAATTAACCATGTCTACAAAAATAAAGGTGTGGGCGCCAAAAATGGAAGGAAATTCTGCAACAAAAAAGAAATGTAATTTTTTATCTCTTGTAGCATTTCCTTTCATGTTTGGCGCCCACGCTTTTATTTTTGTTGACAGATTAATTGTAAGAAAATCCTGGTGTGTCTCAAAAAAAAATATATATATATATTTTTTTCACTTTTTAGTGCATTTTAATAAAAGCGTGTTTAAAAACTTATTTTTATACTTTTCATAGTGTACTTTTTAGTTTTGACAGAAATAGTAACGATTCATGACTAGAAGGTTTGCAGATTATATATTTACAGCGTAAAAGTTGTGCAAAATCCAATCATACCAATCCTGAGATACTGGGACATTTTTGGTCACTGTACGGTCACTTGAGGTTACTGTTGACCTACTGATCATGTAAGGATGTATTGTCACCGGGATTCAGTAAACATGCAAAATTTCTAGTCCATCGGACGAAGGGAACAAGTAGAGAACTGACACAAGAGCAAGCTAAAGGCCCCGTCCCACTGACGAGAGGATGAATTGAGGATACAAATTTTCTTGGGATTCAGGCGTTCGTTTGTATCCGCAACAGAACTGACTAAAAATGACAAATTTTCCGCAATAGTATGCGGATGAGAACAGTATGAATTATGGATATATATTAATAATTTATTGCGGATGTATCACGAATAAAAGCGGATGCCATTGTGGATGCCACACCCCCCCCCCCCCTCCCCCAGGAGGGTCAAACTGGTAAATCTTGCCGAATGTCTTGGGAATATTTGTGGATGTATAAAGAACTACCACGGTTGAATAACGAATGTGCGTTAAGTGTTCCTTATCCAATCGCTAATTGTTCGCAAATCAGACGGAACACAAACGCTCAAGTCGTGGCAAATCCGTAATATTCGCAATATATTATTTCATTGCCTGATGTGGACGTGATAAGGACAATCTACCATATACAGTTTACATACTCAATACATACTCTCCCAGTCCGCTACCAAGCCGCAATTAACCATGAGTTGCGGATAAGAGCGGATAACAGCGCATGTATTGCATATGTATTGCGGATGTCATCCCCAACCAAAATTTTGCGCGGCGCAAAAATCTCGGGAACGGAAAAGAGTACCTCTGCGGATAATTGCGGACGTGTGCGGATGTTGGCCGACTGATACAAGCATGTATCACGAATATTGCGGATGTTTAGCGAATATCAACCAATTGTGGGCGCTATTCATCCTAGACGCAAGTGGGACCGGGCCTTAAATAAAAACGTATTAAAAATAGGATGAACTTATCTCTTGAAAGACCGAGGATTACAGGGGCGCGGAAATACGAGGAGGAGGAGGAGGAGGAGGATCATTCGAAAATTGGGGAATGTTTCTTTATCGCTTTTCTCCATTTTTCCCCCTTATAATTCTGATTGACGGACTCTCTTCCATTTGCCCTTTTCTTCATACTAAAATCTATAAAATCAACTTTCGCACCAAATATCAGAGCTTTGAATCTTTCTCTTTAAAGGACCTTACGACTTGGGGAAGTTGGGGTCCGTAAATTAATATTTTTCGATAAGTCCTCATTAATTAAACCACATCAGCGCGTTAATTATATCACAAAATTGCTGAAAACCATTATAGCTGTTATTACAAAAAACTGAATTTTTTAATTAATCAAAATGTAAAAACACATGTAGGGAAAATCATAATACTTTTTATTGACTGCTAAGGATATTATATTATGGAACCACTCTTATTTTTTTAAATTGTACTGAAAAATAATACGTATTCGTGTTTTGAAACAGATTATTTAGTTCTTAGCTGCTTTTACCGACTGATTTGCTGGACCTTTACAAAATTAAGCACAACGTGAAAATGTTACTGAGAATTCATTAAAAAAATATGCAATACAAATCTAAACTGAATTAAACTGAAATAAAAAGACTACAACCTTTTAGAAAAAAACAGCAAAAAGAATTGTCCTTAGTTGCAAAATCAATAAAGCCTTGAAAATTTGAAGCTATAAAACTTTAATTATGAGAAAAAGAGACTTAAATTCAGAGACGTTTGTTTGGTGAAATATTGGCAGTCATCCAACTCTTGCTCATAAGCAGGATTTTTTTTTACTAGTTTCTCTTATTTGGCACTAAAAATATCCACATTATCTGCCCTGAAAAGACATTTATAAACGGTGGTAGATCCTTTTTTTTTCGTAAAATTTACTTTCGGTAAAATTTCCAATGGATAGCCGCATAGCTTCAGCTTCAAGCTTTTCCTTGTTGGCCTGGCCTCCTAAATAAGCCACTTCACGGTTATTTCTTAATTGTGTGTATGAAATATATATATATATATATATATATATATATATATATATATATATATATATATATATATATATATATATATATATATATATATATATATATATATATATATATATATATATATATATATATATATATATATCGAGCTACAAATGTCCTTTTAATATTCTAATATCGCTCTACCTCGGAATTAAAATATTTTCATATATGTTTAACCGAAGGGGAATTTTCTAGGAGATAATAGATTTGCCGGCTGACGGGCACGAACCATCGCCACCTTCAAATCCAGGACGACAGTGAAGCCTAAACCCACCCCGCCACTGCAAGAGGATATAAGTTTATGCCGCCTCCCACCTCAAATACCTGTCGCACTCAGGTATTCGTAGTTTTGGAGACTGCATCAAACCCCCTCGTCCTCGGTAGCGTTGTGGTGCTTTTGTCCGCACGTAGCCATTATATAAGTCATATCACCTTACCGTGATTCATATACATATACCGAGCTAAAATGTCCTTTAATATCTAATTCGCTCTACCTCGGAATTAATATATTTTCATATATGTCCTGGATTTTGAAGGTGGCGATGGTTCGTGCCCGTCAGCCGGATCTATTATCGCCTAGAAAATTCCCCTTTGTTTAAACATATGTGAAAATATATTAATCCCGAGGTAGAGCGAATTAGATATTAAAGGACATTTTTAGCTCGATATATGTATATGAATCACGGTAATGTGATATGACTATATATATATATATATATATATATATATATATATATATATATATATATACTATACATATATATATATTATATATATATATATATATATATATATATATATATATATATATATATATATATATATATATATATCTATATATATATATATATATATATATATATATATCTATATATATATATATATATATATATATATATATTAACAGGAGGAAAACAATTAAGAAATAAATATTTTTAGCGGGAATAAGTTCCATCCAGCCACATGTATTGAATTGAACTGAATACAGAATTTAAACCAAAGGCCAAGCACTGGGACCTATGAGATCATTCAGTGCTGAAACGGAAATTGACAGTAAAAGGTCTGAAAAATTTGACAGGAAGGATACTTCGAAGTTGGACTGTGGAACAATTGTTAGAAGTGGGTGGAAAGTAAGATGGAAGAGAGAGCATATAAAAGAAGGTACAGTAAAAGTAACGAAAGGGGTTGCAGCTGGGGGCCGAAGACATGCTGCAAAGAACCTTAAGTAATGCCTACCGTGCACAGCATGATATGAAGCATACCCGCAGCAAGGACAGCATTTCGAACAAAATCATTATAAAAAAAAAAAAAATCAAGGAAAGACCCTCCTAAAAAAAAAACTAACATTTTCTGATCATTCATCTTTTGACAGGTGTCAATTTGAGTCAATTGGCATTTAATAATCGGTGCTATTCAAACTTTCGCTGGCGCAAATGCTCCAAAATACCGAAAACTGGTTTATTTACTCATTTTCCTGTATAGTATCATGAATACCTAAAAATCCTGGGTCTAGTTTGTCCCACATAATCTAGCATAGAACTACCATCCATAACATTTGCTGAGTAGCGTTGTGACTCATAATTCATTCATCCCTATTGGCATCTACCTCGGATTCCGCTTGCTGCCCATTTATTTCCAAACCTCTCACTTCCAGCTATTTTCAAGCCATTTTTCTCGTCAGACAACCACTTTCAAAGTTATCCAATAATCCTTTGATTTTTCCATTCTCGCCAGTCAGTCGTAGGATCATTATCAAACCAACGAGGCAGTACAGCTCCATCTCTCATAACCTGCATTTACTTGAAGAAAATGATCAATTTCTTGTCACCAATCTCTCACGTAAGATTCTTGTTATCTTTAATAAATGAAGTGCTGTCGAAAGAACATCCAGACCATCCATTTATCAATCATTGTCTTTTTTAAGAATACAGACGTTTCCAGAGAGAGAGAGAAAAGGAAAAAATGGCAACACTACTTCATACTTTACTTGCTGAATCGTCGATGAATCCAGTCTCTAAAAACACTCACAACGTTGGCCACTTGTTACGCATGCGCAGAAGGATAATCGACAATTCATCGAACTCCTGCACACACACACACACACCGCGCTCCTCGTGTTTATTATGCACACACTCGCACTTTTTGGATACTAAAGCCTTCTTTTTAGGAACCTTTTATGCCGTCGTTCGAGCACTTTCAGGGTCATCTTACGCTCTTCCATTATAACGCTTTCTAATTATATACGCCCTTTTCTCCAACCTATAGTCGTCCAATCTTCCCCCACACTCTGATCCATCCTCTAGCCCCAGCTCACCTTGCTATGTTTCTCTATATTTCTCATCCTTTTGGTTTGTTTGTTTGTTTGTTTGTTTGGCGTTTTTACGTTGTATGGAACCAGTAGTTATTCAGCAACGGGACCAACGGCTTTACGTGACTTCCTAACCACGTCGAGAGTGAACTTCTATCACCAGAAATACACTTCTCTGACCCCTCAGTGGAATGCCCGAGAATAGAACTCGCGGCCACCGAGGTGGCAGGCCAAGACCATACCGATCACGCCAATGAGGAGCTCTTATCCTTTTGGTACTCCTTTGGAAACACATAGTAAGTAATGATTAATTTTCATGCAAATATGATAAAACACAGCTGTCTGCATATTAAACGATACGCACAGTTTTATTCTTAATTAAATACTTTTATAAGCCACGTATGAAGACGGTATTCATCCCTTCGGAGACCTTCGTCGTAAACGCAATCATCTCAACAAATACAGCACTTCCTCCATCTGATTGTTACTGGTTTATGAATAAAAATAGTAATTAATATACCTGACTTAGAATAATCAAGAGTGCCACAAAGACAAATAAAAAAAGGAATTTCGCTATTTACTAAGGTGTAATAATCACTGAATTAAATTGAGTTTTAATATAAAACTGTGCCAAAGGAAAGAACGCCCACTCTTTACAAAAGTTATATGACAGTATTAAAAATGAACCTCTACTAACATTCACAGTTTCTGTCGCTAAATTAACTGCCTTCAGAGAGGATGAAATTATATTATTCGTTTCCGCACCTCGAACGTTATATAAAGAACCTTACATTTGCTGGAGGGATTATGTAACAAAAGCCCTCTACCGTTTCTTCACGTGCATTACTTTTCCCTATTTATGACCGCTTCCTTTGCCTCAGTTTTCTTTCTGAGAATTATCATTTATATTATACAGGCAATGAACTATCGGCACAAATAAAAGATCTTGGCGTTTTTCGCGTGTAGCAGGAGGTATTATATTGCAATTTAAATCATCGACGTAATCCTACTTGCTGCCTTTTTAGTTTAATTCCATGTGTTATTTATAGCAACCAATGAAGAATTCCTAATCTAACGGAATTAACACACGGATTATCGATATAATTACAGTACACACGCGTATATATATGTATAATATATATTATAATATATATATATATATATATATATATATATATATATATATATATATATATATATATATATATATATATATATATATATATATATATGTGTGTGTGTGTGTGTGTGTGTCTGTGTGTACATGTGCATATATACTATATATTTATAATTATATATAAGCCTCTTCTAGGAAATGCTTCTAGAGAGCATTAAGAGAGAAGTGATTAAATGTCAAATGAAGTAGAGCTACTTAATCTTTCGACTAATCGACAAAGACTAATCCCTACTTGTGTTCACTGCCCATTTTTGAGCTGCTGAAGTTGATAAGTTTCTTTAAGAAAAAATACAGCTATAGTCAGTGATGACTTAATGTTTTAAGGAAATTACTGACACTGGATTACTATTATCTTCATACCAGAGCGAGAGAAAAGGTTTTTGATGAAAAATGGAACAAAATCAAGATAATTAAACCCAATGATACCAATAACATCATTAAGAAATGAACTCGTACGAAGATTCACATTAACATTTACTGTCGTAAGAACATTTGCTCACAAAACAGACCACTGCACATATCCAGTACATCCAAAACAATATTATTATGCAATTATCTACGCAGGTCAAAGCCCAATGTACTCGTTCTCTTCTAAGCACGAGGTGGGTTTTTACCGCCTATGTTTTACACACCAACCAAAGCAGCGAATAACGAAGTGGAAAATGACGCTTTACTGTCACATGCTGAAATGTTATTTCTACGTTCCGATGTTTAGCTCTTATCTGTATCGGGATGTAAATAATCCGGCGTCGACGCGTCAGTAACGTTAAAAGTTTTTAACGGAATCTCTGCTTTTAGATGCCCGTACAATTCACTCCTCCGATTTTATATTTGTTTAACCAAGTGTAAGACTATCCGTATGTGCGGGTGGGATCGTCATGTAGTTTTATTAGAATTACTACGGGGTGTCTCTGCATCCGTCCAGAATACCGCTTCTTAGCCTTTCAGCTTATTCAAACTTCGTCAGTTTTTGCTTTCGCCAGCAACTTCTTCTCGTATTTATATCGTCATTTGTAAAGCTAGCTTTAACATCAGCATTTTCCATGTTATGCTCAGTATCAACTGTAATTTTTTTCTATTATGTAAGTCAAATGTGTTGAAATAATTGGCGTGCCCCGAATATTTAAAAGCATGCTTATGTGTTTGTAGGCGTCAGATGTTTAGGAATAAAACCTTACTTCAGCAACTGAGAATAAAATGAGAAGATACTGAGTCCTTGATTTATTCCCAAGGAATTTTTAAAGCAATCGTTACTGAGAGAGAGAGAGAGAGAGAGAGTCTTATCTTGGCTTGATGCTTAAACGAAATTAATAATAAACCAATTGCAGAATTTCATTTCGGGAGAATAATTAAAAAAAGAGGAAATAAAGAGCTGTTAGGCGCAAATGAGTTTATTCTGGTGGCAGGCTAAAACTGGAAAAATGTTCTCCCAGAGCCGGTTACGTTTAATGAGAGTTTAATGGTGAGGAGCAAATTACAAACAATAACAGAGATAACGCAAGTAATGAGAAAGAATGCCCGGAATTGGATGGGGTGCATTTACACACACATGCACAAACACACACACACATATATATAAATATATATATATATTATATATATATATATATATATATATATATATATATATATTTGTGTGTGTGTGTGTGTGTGTGTGTGTGTGTGTTGTGCATGTACATGAAATTGCTAAAGCTGTGGCAGTTTCATGAACATCCATAGGGGCTCGACCTTGACTCAAACGCACGATGGTTAACCACTAAATTTGTCTGCCATACTCCAGGAGACAGAACAGAAAGCAAAGTTTCGGACGGTAATGCTATAAATGGCAAGAACATAATCAGACCGGTTGACGAGAGAGTTCGCAACTTCCATATCATTTGTAAGATCGTTAAGCCAAATGCACACTGCAGAAGAACTCTTCTTCCTCTAGATTAACTAGCCTTACTTAAAAGAACCCGAGGACGTGGTGGAGGTGGGAAGTGGTCAAGGTAGTCTCATAGAGTAAATGCCAAAGTATATCTATTATTATTATTATATTATCATTATTGAAAGTGATTGCTGCAACAGCTGCATTCAGTTTATATAGAGTTTTCTGTATTTTTCTAATGACTGACTTTTCTTGGTTACTGGCCCCATTCATTAACCAAGAAAAGTCAGTCATTAGAAAAATACAGAAAACTCAATATAATCTGAATGCAGCTAATGCAGCTATCACTTTCAACGATCTTGTTCGTAAGAGGATCTACTACCCACATTTGTTATTATTATTACTGTGTAGACTAACGACCCAAGACGAAGGATCTCACAACTTAACAGAGGAGAGTGACTTAACGAACCAGCTGGCGTGATTCCCAAGACGAAAAATACTGTGTTCTGTGGCATACAGCTGAACTCGACTTTTCTATATACTGAGATGTAATAAAAATGGTATCCAGTCGCTTTCGAATATGAGACCCGCGCCCGCCCACCCCCACCCCATTTTTGCTAAATCTATATTGAATGTTCGTGACTATAGCTGATATGGAGTTATTATAGTAAAATCGGGAATCTTGGAATTCTCATGCATGGGTAACAATAAAGAAATTGTGACTTCTTGCCAATTATCAGCTTATTAGAAGACAAGTGCTGCTTATTTTTAGCTTGTTTCTGTAATGGGAACGTTCTGTTATGTAAGATTACTTAATTTCTTTAACAATATCAACAAATTTAAAAATCCCCGAGTTCTTATTGCGATACATATGACTTATTAAACTATCGCAAAATTTAATCATTCATTCGTTACTTGCTCAATACGAGCTTCGTGCATGTCAGTCTCGCGTCCAGCAATACTGGAGTGGATTTGGATTTGACACAACGGCTATTCCTATGAGAAGGGGTTCGGTATTTGATGACCTTTATTAAATAACCTCCCTATGCTGCAATGAATGAGCCCGTGATACACTGACGCTAGGTAATTACCGTGTCTTACGTAACTTGTCAGGTAACTTAATTGCTGCCTATGGGTAACCAGCCTAATGCGTTTTCCTGCGTTGACACGTCAGTTTTCTGACAAATTATGTTGAGGATTCTGCGCGGTACTTCTAGCTAGTACTGACCGTTAATAAGCCTGCTTTTAACCTGACTTAGAGGTCTACAATAGTTCACGGCCAGCAAATGGAACTTTACTGGGAAATCCTCGTAACCATCAACAGACAGAATCTTCAGTAGCCTTGATTTGTTTTCCAGCAGCCATTAATGACTGTGTTATCTGCAGAAGAAATTCAATCACTTTAAAGAAACAAATGTTTACATAATCATAACAAGGGAAAGTTTCGATGGCCTCCTCTGTCTTGTAATAAGCCTAAACCGATGAGGATTCATTCAATGGACTTTTCTTTGTTCTGTATTTATCAGAAATCCGAATTTCTGGTTAAATCTAATGTTCCTGTCCTCAGTGATTCTTAACTTTAGACAAGCGTATTCAAAGAAGGCACTAACATGGTGGGGGATGGTGTTAATAGGAATATGTTTG
This sequence comes from Macrobrachium nipponense, assembly GCF_015104395.2. Lineage (NCBI taxonomy): Eukaryota > Metazoa > Arthropoda > Malacostraca > Decapoda > Palaemonidae > Macrobrachium > Macrobrachium nipponense. The sequence goes on along the minus strand of NC_087202.1, from coordinate 54,956,525 downwards.
AAAATTTCAATAATTTTGACTTCCCATTTTGTCATTACTAATCGTGTTCTGTATTAATACTGAATATGATTACCACTTAATATTACTACCGAATAAGCAGGCATGTAATACCGTAGACGCTTTGTTCCCCAATTTGGGGAGAGTATTTTTTTGTTGTTAATCTACCGGTAAGTATCACAGTTTTTACATTATGTAACAATATAATTAAGGAGTTCTGCTTTGTGACACAGTCCTTCGGACCTATTAAATTCCTCTATTTTCCATCTTTTATTAGGTATTATAATATTAGTAATAATACATATTATTATTATCATTATTATTATCATTTACTTTATAATTTGTTAAACTGTTCCCTACGTTCCACGCGTGTCCTTCAACGGAAGACACATTTCCAAAGTGTTTCTCCCTTTCTCAAAAAGTTTCAGTCATACACTCCACAGCCTCATCCACAAAATGGCTTGACATTATAAAAGAATTCTAATCACCCTTCTCTTCAGCCACTTACATTACGGTGCGTAAAGATTTGGAAGACTTCAGAAGAACTGGAAAACATGCCAAAGTAATTTGAATACTAATTCTCTCGTTTTTATTTTCTTCAGCGGGGCGGAGAGACACGTCGTCCACTGACGTTAATTTGCACAGGGCTCCTAAAGATTAATGTGCTTCCAGTCTTTCTTTATTAAATGTATCTAATATGCTCAGATTTCTCGTTGTCATTCCAAGCTAAGGTAGAAAAAAGATTATTCTAGCAAGTATAAAGTTCAAAGGTCATACCTTTCATTTCAGTTATCTCCACCTGAGTAAAAATCTCAATCGATTTTATCCACAATGTTACTCGTATATGTGATTCGATTCGAACAGACCATATGACCTTGGTCTCATTGCTTATTACCTTCGCTAAGAATAAGTTATTGCTATGCTTTTGTTTGATTTAGCCTTTTTTTGTTTGTTTCTTGTCTGAATCTGCATGTTTATTGCCATGATTAAGCCCAAAGTTTCGTGTTAAATTTCAGGATAATTTTACCAAAGGTCGGGAACTTTTGTGAAAAGGGGGCATGGGGGGGGTGGGCGGCGTCTTTTAAATGGAGGATAGTCTAACATTGCTGGACGTTTGCGGCCTCCTAACGCTCTCGTCCAACGCGAAATCGACAATAATTACAATTCAATATTTGCCGAGGGCTTCGTCGTTACTGCATTCCCTCTTCTTTCGTTCCTGCATTTCTAATACCATTTTCGATTCACATTACCTTCTTGGCACCGATTTTATTGGAAACCAGCAGCTGGATATTGGGGCATGATTACGGTATTTTCAGTGAACGGGTCGTGTAAAACTCTGAGTCTTTTTGTATGATGAATTCTCGCGATCGCGAATTCTATTCTAAAGTTTTATTGCATTTGGGCTTTAATTTGACGCAAATATTTATATGCGAATCAGTATCTGGGCTACAAGTTCTGGAGTGTAATGCCGCGACAAAAATATCTGAATTTAGTAGATCTTTCATATGGGAAAGACAGTAAGGCCTTTATGAACAATGAAAATAAATAACCGATGAGTTGTTTTGAAGAGAAAATTGGACCCGACCGATATAATGTATTTCCCACTACTCTAAGTGCTTTGGATAACTTCCCAGAACAGATGACGACGGAAGTAAAGGAATATGAAAGTAATGACCTCCAGCAAGGACGTTATCTTATTGATTCGGTTTGTTTGCATCTTCGTCAGCAAACAAACCCTCTTTATTAATCAGTTGACGCCAATGCCTAGGTTTTAACTTCCACGAAAATTCTACCGAATGTATGTCTCTCAATTAGCGACGAGTGTTAAGATTTCTGAAAAGATAGGAATATAACTTTTAAGGAGAAGGGACTTTTAGGAGCGTGGTTTGCTTAGCCCTTCTTCGGTTGTCCGGGGCTCAAGAAACCGACAACCGGCGCAGTTCAGTAACAAAATGTACTCATTTCTCCTGCAAAGAAAGTCTGACTGGAGGTCATGCCACCTTCTGACCTGAGCGATTTCGTCTGGATCCCGACAATTAAACGTTTCTGGCCGATAAAAACACGTGCCAATACATCTTTGACGTTATCGGAGGTATGCCTTCACTAATAGATTTTTGTCCGCGTGTTATAAAACGAACTATAAAATAAATGCATAATATACACACAGAAGTCGCTGTACATCTATTGTTCTTGATGTGTCCAATGAAAACCGAGGTGAAAAAAGGTGCAAGAATTTCATGAACCCCTATGGGATTTAATAGCTGGATTCCTCCCTCCATAAAATTATTACTCCTAACAGCGCGAAAGCAGAATAAGCCCGGCATTTCAATAAAACGGTTATTACTTTACAGCCACGGGAAAGTTTAATTATGAATATTTCCCCACATTTTCAATATAACAGAGAGCCACAAACATAAATAAATAAATATAGAAGACCATGTCAAAATTCTGGGCACGGTTAGTGCTTCTACGAGTCCAATATCATAAAGTCATAAATAAAATTCAAGCGAATTCAAGCCTTTATGCATGAAAATATGAGTGATTACTTAGAATAGAAAAAACTTTTTATATTAAATACAAAAGGAAATATGTAGGAAAGGATAAGGGAATGGTGCCCGCATCCTATATATATGCATAAATTCCTAGCATAATAGATAATGTAAGAATATTTCATGTGAAGGAAAACCTTCAAGTGACTGTCACATATCCAACTTGGGTAAAAATTTGGAACAATCACTTCAAGGTTCTCCACCACATGAAATGTTCTTACATTATCTAGTATGCGAGGAATTTATTCATTAATTAATATAATATAAAATAATAATATAATATTATATTATATATTATATATATATATATGTATATATATATAATGTAACTTATATTTATATGTGTATAATATAATATAATATATATATATTATATAGTAAATATTATATAATTATGTATTAATATATATATATACTAAATAAACTTAAATATATAAATATATATATATATAATAATATATATATACTATATATATGTATATATATATGTTATATATATATAATATATTATATATAATATATAATAATATATGATATATATATATATTGTAAAATATAGGGAGGGTACGCATATATATATATATTATATATATATATATATATTTTTAATTATTTATATATATAATATTATAGATATATAGATAGATAGATATGTATATATGAGAAAAATAGAGGGTAGATAGTTTACAGATATATATAGAGAGAAAGTAATTCTAAGGTTACAAAAATTATCGCAATGCCAACGGAAGCTTTTCATATATCTGCCCACCTGTTTATTCGTCTACCTGGCAAATAATAGCAAATGCTTTGGTGTGGGTTGGATAATAAAGAGAAAAGTAGATTTCTGCTTTGTAATTGGAGCGGCTTCAGATATTATTAAGCGTTGAAAATCATTCTCTTGAAAGGCATGTTGTCGATAGCCATAGTCGATGCGAAGCCATATCAAACAAAACAATCAATAATAGCTCAGTCATAATGACAATATCTCTTCTCTGGGGAATTAGGTCCATTACCTGCTTTTCATTGTTGTAGGCGAGGTACGGTGAAATTGCTCCGTTATTACGAGGATAAATAAAATATGTAATACTAAGGGCCTTTCTTGCTACTCCTAAAAATACATTTATGTATAACAGTGGTCGTTTCTCTTACGTCCTTGGGTGGCGCCCAAGGACATACAAATGAAAGATGTTGTATATAAATTTCATTGTCAGGAAGGGAATAGCAAGTCCCTAGCAACAACTTCATTGCCTTGATAAACAAGTTGAAACGTTTCAGGACGAAAGTGATTTACAGCAAAAAAAAAAAAAAAAAAAAAAAAGCTAGCAATAGATATTCCCGTCCAGAAAAAAGATTATGTCTACTCTTAGAGCCATTTCATCAGTTGATGGTACGTGAGATAGCGCCATTTTTAACACAAACTATATCTCATCCAATGCAACCTAGGTCATACGTTCAACCAGCCAAGGAGACCCCCTGTACAGGCAGATTTATTGTATCTGACCGAATTGGCCCCTGGCTATGTTTTCGGAGATTCTTCGTAAATTCTTCTGATGAAACTAATAGTTGATGTAGATGTTCTCTTAGCTTCCCGAATTCTTCATAAAGCCTCATATCCAAGTGCAAGAAATGCGAAGCGATTGTGATATCCCGCCTCCCGAGTTATCATATGATTCCGATCTTCCTTGTTTAACAAACTGAATCACGATATAAAGACCAACTGAAAACCATTCACAACGTTGACTTGACTAGCAGCCAATGGATTATTATTAATGCTAATGTCACTATTATCATTATGGGAAAACATTGTATTCAGCATGTAACAAACAGATTAAACTGTTTCTCGTATTACTCATGTATTCCAAGTAGACTTAAAAACTCATTGTCACTGATAAAAAGAACAGAGATCTTTTCTCTTATTCACTGCAATCGACACAAAGTATTGGAGGATCCTACAGAGCTCTGAAAATGCCTTGGGCATAGAGTCAAAATCTGTTCGGCTTTACATCCAGTTTTCCATTTACCCTGTGGTAAATTGTGACCTATAAGTCATATGCTAGTTACATTATTACAAGATATTCATACATATGTACATATATATGTCATACTTTAAGATGCAATACAGTGACAAAGTCTGTCACTGGAATATGAAAATCATGAATCTTCACTCTGAATAAGAGACGACATTCTACGCGGCCACGCCCCGTTACCTTCGAGCGCAGCAAAATGAAAAACTATTTCGGAAGCAAGTCAGAACAAAGCGACTGAAGTAATTGTTTTAGATTATCTCAGGAATGAAAGTGATGACATTCGTCTCAAAACTGGTCGATGTTTTTTTTTTAAACTCAGACCTTTGATGATATTTCACTGATACTAGATGGTGAAATCCTTTACTCTTCTGCCATTAAAAACGTGAACAATTCTATTTTTTATTTATGATAATTTGATAAAGCAAAGGTAAAAGCACTGTCCTTAACAAAAAAAAAATCTTTCCCGTAATACTTCTGCAGACGACTGAATGAAAGTGGATGTTAAGCATCTTACCTTTACTATTCGACTTCAAATAATATTAAAATGCAGATACTTATATATCTTTTTTTCACGTTTGCAAATACGCTTTAATCACGAGTTCAGCAACAAATATCTATCAATGCTCTTTCGTATTTTTCTATTTATTGCTCTCGGAGTGACTGCGCAGCTTTTTATTTGCTTATTTATTTTTTGTAAAGGATAAGTGATTAATAAATCCGCACAAGCATTACTTGGTGTTCCGTACATAGCCACATAGATGACAACAGACTTATATAAAACAGGCGATACGAAACGTGTAGAGAAGACTTCAGAACGAAAATGTTGGAAGAGAGGGCAGGCGATTAGAGAAGAGAGGTGAGGGATCAAAATGGTTGGCAATTCTTTGCTTCCAAAATTCCACGCAGTACCGGTGGGCACGTAAGACATGCCATTACCGCCTGAATAGGAAAAGAATACTCTTATACACGGACAAAACTATGCAAACAATTCTTCACAGTGCAATGCCGATACCAGTGTACAAAGGAAATGCAATGCATGGACAACTTTAGGGGATAAAGTGAGTCTTGTAATGAAAAAGAAGAAATGGATATTTTTCGTGTTGTGTCTTCCACAGCGAACAACGAATGGAAAGTATTTTCATACAGCTTCGTCCGTCACGCATAAGGAATGTTAGATCTTGTTAGATATGCTGGAAGTAAACCCTCTTTTAAACATGTTTTATTAAAAGTGATTGCTGCCTCAGCTGCATTAATTTTATAAAGGTTCTCTATTTTTCTAATTATTGTTTTCTCATTGTTGCTTAAACTTTTGAGCAACGCACCGAAGGTTGACATATCTCAATTAGGTAATAATCAAAGTCGATTTGATTTTATTGGTAAAAAATTCCAGTGGTGGTAGTCACATTTTCTGGGTATATCCCGTAGAGTTTATTGCAGGTAGAATTAAAATTAAATTATATTCCTTTCTTATTTTATTTGTGGGGCCACGACGTTTCGTCTGAAACCTTCAGACATCCTCTTAGGTGGAAGTGGGTGATGGACTGAAGTGAGAGGGTGAGTCCGTCTGCTTTTATTGTGGCTTCGTGCTGCTGCCTTTTCATTGGCTAGTGAATGGGGAGCTACTTTATGATTGGCTGCCTGGCTGCGGGCCGAAGCCAGCTCCCGAGCACATGCTCAACAGGCGCACCAATCTTCTCAGCTGCATAGCATCACGCCAGGCTTCCTTTTGATTCCTCAATGGCAGTGTGACGTCACTGCTGGTATTATTCATGGTATTAAAGTCGTATTCAGTGTTATTTTCTTCTTGAATTGGGGCGTTTTCTTGCGGCGATATGGTGAAGTTTGTCGTTACTGGTGTGTTCCTAGATATAAGACTAAGATACTGATTGAAGTAAAAGAGCGAATTTGTAGCTAGTTCACATCACTGGAAAGACCAAAGACCCATATAAATAACTTCCATTATAAAGTAGGATAAAAATCAAAAATAGGAGAAGGGCAAGAAGACAACTTACAAAGGAAATCCTCCCTATGCAAGAGGGCAGAAGCAGACAAAAGCAAGGTGAATACAACCTTTAGGACATTACAGCCTTCAAAACACAGGTACATTTAGTTGAAGGGTCCCACACGGACCTGCACACAACTTACACCTAACCCGCCCAGCTAATTTCCTCACAAGCATTTGCACGTCAAACGTGCATACACAAGAAACACAGCATACGTCACACATCTTTTGTACATATATTATTATCCATATTAATAATGTTCCGTTAAATGTATAATTATTGCCACATGCATTACAATATCAGCGTTTCAGATGTGTCCCATAAACTCACTCGTATCTTGTGCATTGATTTATATACATCTTTCCATCCTTCGACATACAGTTGATTGTACTGTGACCTCTGTTTTGTTCGCCTCTGGCAATATATTTCCGCTCGCAAGAGCTATGGCCTGTCAGTTTGTTGTCTGAATAAATTAGTTAGTTTGTAGACACGCAGCTTCTTATTCACGCCTTCGTTACATTCGTGACCAAGGAGTAACCAGCCCTGTCATCCACAGGAATGCTAGGATCTCCAATTCTTCCCGGCCCATTCGGTCCCTCGAACGGCCATACTGTGTCATCCAGAGAGGAAACAAGGCATACCAGATGACAGTGGACGGCAGAACTACAAGGGGTACCATCGACCGCCAAAATCCAGCATGCCTGCCAGACACCGACCTACAACCGGGGGGGAGGGGGAAAGTCTTGTAGGGTCCCATGCGGAACCACACACATTGTCCATCTCACCTGGCCGACTAATATCCTCACAACAAGCATCTCTGTGCGCCAAACGCTCAGATATAAGAAACACAGTATTCATATCAATGTTATGTTAAATGTATAAGGAAGAAACAGATTTAGCACAGATCAGTAGACCTATATGAAACACTGGCAACACGAAAAATATTTCTTTAAAAAAAAACAAAAAAATTTTGACAATACAATAATGTATTTGCATAAAATTAAAAACAGATTTTAAAACGTAAGGATGTGCTATATATATATATATATATATATATATATATAATATATATATTATATAAAAGACAGAGAGAGAGAGAGAGAGAGAGAGAGAGAGAGAGATAGAGAGAGAGAGAGAGAGAGAGAGAGAGAGAGAGAGAGAAGAGAAGCAGGTTACAGCGGGGAATTGAAACTGAAAACTTCATAAAAATTTAACATTCTAGTTGGTTTACCCGAAAAATGGAACACAAACACCCGACTCATAATAAATAACAATTCAAGACGGCGCACGTCGTAACGACCGAAATTTTGCTCATTATGATGCAATTACAACCAAGTCGCCTATAATCGCCGTGAATCGTAACAGCATCGCCAAGCTTTGCAACGTGCGCCAAGTGATGATGCGCAACACTACCCAACACATGCAGTTGAGTCGTCACCATATCATTGCACAAGACGAAAAATTAACGCAATGGCGTCGCTAATGATGCAGTGGCGTCGCCATTTGTCGTGAATAGATTGCACAAAATCGTAACTCGCAGTTGCAACAAGCTCCATCCATTCAAAACATTCACCATCATTTGGTGCACGTCGCCAAACTCGGCAACGCGTTTACGATTCATGGTGTTTTGGTCGTAATTGTATCATACCGACGTCGTAATTTGGCTGTTACGACGTGCACGCCTATAAATTGCAAATATGACCAAGCCACTGTCAAGTTTTTCTTTCTGGCCCAAGGACCGTGACAGATGGTGATGATCACCAAAACTATTCATTACGATGTGCGTGGCCTTGTATCTCCAATGTATGAGTTGGTCATAACCATATATTCACGATCTCAGATGTAACAAATAGATGCGGGAGGAGCATAACTGCAACAGCAGGTGGTTGAGTTACATTGGAGCCAAGAACAACATTCTTTTGATAAAAATTTGTTTTATTTACGAAACGTATTTTGGTGATGGAAATTATATTGATCTAAACTTTATGTCTATGATGTAAGGGACTTCTTATTCTTCTTCTTCTTCGTCTTCTTCTTCTTCTTCTTCTTCTTCTTCTTCTTCTTATTATTATTATTATTATTATTATTATTATTATTATTATTATTACTAAATATGGCTCTTCAATGTGACAGGCAAACATATTTTAAAAGCAAGTCATAAAAAATAATGTCATATTTCGCTCAGCTCAATACTTAGATTTCAAAATTCCATTCATAACTGATGACAAACAAATAGCCGTGTGCCACGAGAGAACAGAAAGCTGGTATATGCAAAACGTTCCTCAGCAAATAAACTGGGTTAAAGGGTCAGATTTATTGCTCCTGTCCTAAACTCACAAACACACGACCAAAAAAGGCAACAGAAATACCAACGAAAAACAAGAGCCGGCAAACTGTCGTCGACTTCGTGATGCAAAACAATGAACAACTCTAAAAGCCCAGAAAATAAAATTCCAGAAAGCGTTCACTTGAATAGTAGTTTTTTTTTCTTTTTTTACAAAAATTTTTCGAGCGATGCATGCCTGCATTCATTTTAATGCCAACATGCTTGCATGCATACAAGCGTGTGTGTGTGTGTGTGTGTGTGTGCGTTTGTTTCTTCCTAAAAGTATCAATTCATAAATGTCTCTCTCTCTCTCTCTCTCTCTCTCTCTCTCTCTCTCTCTCTCTCTCTCTCAATTTACGTACACATTTACTTAAAAACAGAAGAAACATAAAGCTATTGCTATCTCCCTATCAAATACCGAATGTTTTCTCTGACTGGATCTGAAATTCTTATGACCATCGGCAGGTTGTATAACGTGAATTCGTCAAGATACTTTTTTCCATTACTAGACGAGAAAGGGTATAGTTCACTAACAGATTTATGACGTACTGGGAGTGGAATAGGAATAATACTAATAAAAGGAGTACTTTTTTGGATAACAATTTAAATGAAAACAAGTTTATTATTCTTTACGTGGAAATACATGTGGTAAATGGTAAGCATTCTTATAATAAGATTATATTCATATAAGGGAAAAATGAAAAGGAATAATCCGTTCATATTTGTCATCAGAATCAAACAGGCTTAGCTGTAGATGGAATATTCTTTTTGTACTAAGCTAAAATGTTTTATTTAGTTATGATATAGAGCTGTTTGTAAATCATTAAATAGCAAAAAGTATTATAATCCGACTGTAAAGTTATCCATTTTAATATGAAATTTCCAGTGAGCATTATCTACCGAGTGGTGCAGGATTGAAGTCAGAATTTTATAAGGGAACATATATCAACTGAGCGTCGAAAATCCTAACATTACTTATTGTATTCGATCTTTTTTTTTAGTTATGTTAAGAGTATTCGTGGCACCATGTTGCTCACTCTTTGTATAACTCTTATCAATCATTAGTTAGGTTAAGCTATTCTTTGGCTTTTCAGCCTTTGTGTATTCATTCCTGCCAAATTTTCCATCTATTTCTCCGTCTTTTCAGACCAGTTTTTTGGGTTTTTTTTTCAGACATTTTAACTTTTGAACCATTTTCATCCCTCAGTAGCTTAAGCTGTCCTCATGCCTGTTTCCGAAAGCAGCTTGTCCATTCGTTACCATCCCCTTTCAGCTATTCGGAATATCTTCAGATATCCTACTTCCTTTAACTTGCCAGTTTTTCACCCGAAATTCAATACGTTTCAGTTTCATGTTCCTCTTTCCAGCATTAGGTGCATTATTTTTTGTCTTTTTCATAGTTCCTTAAGCATCGTTGGTTTTTTAAATACCTTCTGCAGCCTTTCCCATTTCCCACTTTCCAGTCATCCCTCAGAACTTAATTTTCTTTTCATTAACCATTTAGTTCTTCATCTAATTCTTGAATGACTCCTTCTTTGACTTTACGTTCCCTTGTGACATCTTTTAAAATTATCTAGCTTAATTCTTCGAGCTGTCTACCATAAATCTACAGGATAGCTCATAAAAGATACTGCAATTACCAAAATTCTTCAAATATTAAAAACTATTTTTTTTTTTACTTTAAAATGTTAAAGAGAGAAATAATATGACATACAATTGCCTGTCGTGATCTGTGTTACAGTTCCTGATCATTTGGCGTCACAGTGACATCCGAATGAACATCTATTTCCTATCTATCGCACACCACAAATCACATCAAAAGGCTAATTATTTGAAAACTTTCCTGGGAGGATTATTAATAAATTTTCATAAATTATTGCAACAGATATCAGAGTTGCAGCAGTCAACGGTCATTTGCCTGCAAATATTGCATTTATAGAAGTGTTAATGTTCTGTGCAGCCTATTAATAAATTGTCTTGTATTGTTGCACGAAAGTCAGTATTGCAATTAATAAAGTTCATTCGTCAACAAATGCAATGCTCATTTCACAATCCAAACTTGTCTTCGTTCGATTTGGGGTCTCTTTATTTCAAACTAATTTTCCCAGAAAACTACAGAATTTCACAAATTCTGACTGAAGACAAAAATAACAGAGAAGTTTTGATATATTTCAATGAAATAAGTTCACCAATAAAATGGGAAAATATTGGATATTTTGTTTCATAAAGATATCGTTAAAGTGAATTCATTCTTAAGTTATATGGTAAAGGGTGTAAATAAGCCTAAAAATATACAATAAAAAAAAGAGGCATTTTGCCCTCTCAAACATCCTTACATCTACCAGAAAAGATCTGGAACGATTGCAATCCTTTCAATAGGTGCCTTAAAGAGGATTAAGTATTAACACTGAAATAATCTATCCGATCAAGTGAAAATACTATTGGAAATTATGAAACTCCCAAACCTTGGTATAGTTGAGGCAATGATGAAGATCGTGGTTGAAAATATTAATAAACAAAGAAACGTAGCATATGAATATACACATAAATATACGAGGAGGATGATGAGAAAACACAAGTACAAAAATGACAAGTAATCAAAAACAGGAAATTAATGAATTAGCAAGAAGTCAAAAGAAAAAAAAAACATAAATAAAGGAAGCAGGAAATTTATGTTGGAAATGCCAATTATATTTTATCGTGACTAACATTTTATTTTGTTTTGTAGAAAATTTCTATAATTTGACGTGAATTGTGTTCACGCAAGCAATTATGGTGAAACACAATTAAATAGAAAGTTATCAAATATGAATTATACCACGCGTGAATTCTGTGGAAATAATATTTTAGCCATTTTACATGATTTTACTTAGAACAGTCCGGGTGATATATCTTTTTGAGTAACCGAGATGAAACAAAATCTCGAATCCAGAAACGGGACCAGAATAAAAGATTATTATAAATGGGTTTGTTCACATGGATGATGGATGATGGCAGACTCCTTTTCGTACAGAAGAAGATTCCGGGAACAAAAGTGGAACAGTTGAAAGTTGTAAGTGACCAGGAAAAACAATCAATCAAAATTTGAGGTTTTCAGTGGTTGATTCTCGTTTACAGACAAGATAATCTCGTTCATTTTCTAATGGTAATGCCATTTCTGAAAGGTCAGTGCGCGCATTAAATGGGACAGAACACTACAAAAAATATTGGAACAAAAGGCGTAAATAACTTCCTAGAACTCTATAAAATTAATCAATGCTATCCCTCCATAAGATCTCAGGAATTCATTTAATGACAGTCTTCAAAATTTACACGGTCACCGAGTAAGCGAAAGATGTAAAACAAAAGCCAGAGATATTATTTCGCTGGAGAGCGAGTTTTGGAAAAAAATAAATATTTTGTGTAAGATTCTGGCTACCTGAAAAAATTTCATCATACATTATATATTTAGTATATACTGCATATCTTATACAGGTGTATTACGTCTGTATTTAAACATTTGAGATAAGATTATTTATACCTTTTATACTAACATTTTTGTTCATTTATAGTAGTTACAGGAACAAACGCTAACCGGCCATAGCATAAGTACGTAAATAAAAAGTGTTTCAATTCGAAGCAATTATGAAAGCTTCATAATTGCTCTATATTCTGTGAAATATCATTTATTATACAGGCGTCATCTCTTCAAATAACGGTATAAAGTATATCGCTTTACCTAAAACATCAACTCGACTCGCGCGAGTCTGAATCATTCAGACTGCTGCCATTTTTTTACGTTGCATCACTAATCTGATTTCATTTCTAGACACTGGATGTTTTTCTCTCTTCGGCATTAAAATTTGAGATTGAATTGAACAGTAATACCTACGAGTGAATGAGGATGAATTTTCATTGTTTACTTATTACATTCACGGTACTCGCTCTAGCTGCTCATAGAATTATTGAAATAGTTTTTCCTGGTGTGGTTTATCATGTCATTTTTAAAACTAACAGCTTTTAATATTTTTGAATAGAATATCACAGTAGGAAATTAATGTTAACTGGTTTCAGCATACAATCAGATGATCTTTTTTATATAAGACAAAGTAAGTTCACACAAGCGTATACATAAATCCAGAAATATTGGAATTAGCTCAATACTAAGAACATAATTTCAATGAACCGAAGAGGCAGTGCGAAGAAAGCCTATCAAAAAGGGGTTTAAGTATCAGCTTCACAAAGACCACTTTATTATTACGTCCCTTGGATCTTACTCTTCAGAGCAATCGGACTCATATCGCATCCAAATGAGTTCTTCAGCTTCTATGAATTCCTGACACAATCTACTGCCCACCCTACTCATCTTGTACTTTCATGTTTCCTCACTCGTATTGACTTACTAACTACAATGTATATGTCCCCGTTCTCTGAATGTCTCATACTGCAATTTCTGACAAGTATTCCTCGGTTCTTCAAGCAAAGAGTCTCTTTGTATCTCCCCTTGCGAGGCCCTCTATCACACGCACAGTTATCATGCTCGGTTTACCTGGAATTCGTCTCCATATTAAGCTTTACATCATCCAATTCTTTTCTTTGTTACTGTCATCTAATGCATCTCGTTCACTGGAAACTTATAATTTGTTCACCATTCTGATTTTATCTATCCCCAATATCAAGCCGCCTCTGTATTTGCAATCACACCTAACATTCATACATTTTTACTTATGCACGATAACGGCCATTTAACTCTTCCCAGAATAATAAACATGTATAGATATGTACAAAGCCTTGTTAAAATAAATAGCTTCTACCGAATTGTCACGACTCTCATGAAAAGAACAAGAAATCCCATTTACGTGGTTTGGTATCATTACAGTCACTGCATATTTATGTTTAAGATTGTTGGTTGTTGTTGAGAATTGGCATTCCTAATTTTTGTTTTCTTTTTTTTTTACTTTGGAGTCTGGACGAAGGGTATTTTTCCGTTCACATTATTTTGTACCGGAAACGCACTGCATCTCAAACCATAATTGCAGTTGAAATAAGAAAAAGGAAAAGAACTTCATTCTCTCGATTTCACGGAACAGGCGATGAATGTAGATAAAGGCAAATAATAACTATAGTTATCTAATTACCAACAAGCATCTCTGTCTTTCACACCACACTTACTTTTGATATATCCTTAGTTTGGAACGAATCATAATTTAGTATTTTTATATATTAACGCATATATGTATAATACTCAACTTCAGATTGCACGCGTAAGAGCAGGGAATTACTCGGTATCTATAGGAAACCACATCTTCCAACAGAAGTGCACCGCCTGACAACAGTCCCCAATGTGGGGAGCTGCCATATGAGCTTGGCCGACAGCTCGTTGGTTCCCTCGCAGCCGCAAAGCGGCATTGCAGAAGGGGGCTGATTTCTACTGCTGTTGCTGAGGCAGCTGTTCCAGCCCCTGTAAAGGATCCCATTTGAACTATTGCTTTCCGGGCAAAGAAGGAAACGATTCAACCGCCCACATTTGGCCGCGACCCTTTCTGTTGCTATTCCTCTTTATGGAGCTACCGTTTCTTTCTTTTTTTATGGAATTGTGCTCTCTCTCTCTCTCTCTCTCTCTCTCTCTCTCTCTCTCTCTCTCTCTCTACTGACCTAAAATTCCCCTTCAAAAAAAAAGGCGGCAATGAACAAAATACCATTCTTTCACTTTATATATCGATCTGCTTGTGTCAATTAAAACGAAACCAGAAAATGAATCGCCTAAAAACAATTCCTCTTTCCCTCACCCCTCAACTGAATTCTTAGATCCTGAATTTAAATTAAAGGGGAAAAAACAGGGGGTTCTTTCTTTTTCTTCCAGCTGATTTGAATACTCTGCCCTCTAATGTGAACCTTGGCATTCATTTCTCTCCCTCTGAAATTGACGAATATTCCTTTACCTCAGCCTCTACTCTCTTAAATACGAATCTTCAAATTTTGCTATATTTTTTATTAAGTCCTATTATTAGATCTAAGCTTGGGAGCATTTGTCCCTCTTGTTACTGCTCAAAACATTTAGGTTTATTTCGCGATTTAATCTGTATCCGCAAAAGCGAAATAATACTAAGTAGGAAAAGATGGATATGTTCCTTATTTCTAAGGGAATCCGACGAAACGAGATTCTAAACGGGGCGTTTCTCATCCTGCACTGGAGGCAAAGCTCAAAGGGAAGGGAACTAAAACCAGACGTCCCTATCACAATAAGATGAAACAATAAAGAGAAGGACCCTGAGATCAATTGAACACAAACTGCCAAACTAAACATGCGTCGGTATTTCATTCCTATTAAATGCCACTTGCTGCTAAGAATGGTATAGAAAGAGAAAACATTCTGCATATCCTCATTAGTGAACTATTCTTAGGCGGTACCTATTCATCCCTCCCATTTAGTCTATCTACTTCAGGTTTCTTAACTTTTCTATC
>NC_087202.1:54936179-54938679 GCF_015104395.2 Macrobrachium nipponense | reverse complement strand
GGCGAAAAAATAGCGAATACTTTCTTTTCCTCCATTCCTTGAAGGGCATTTCAGGCCAAATGCGCAGCCTTAATATTCAATACTACTCAATATTCTGATTGAGGCAGGCCGTGAAGACATTTGCTGGCCCAACGCGCTCTTAATCATTAAGGGAACTAGTTTGGTATGAGGCTCAATTCATTCCCTGTGTGAAAGGGGAAGCAAAGTTAACTTCCGCAAAAATTACTTTAAATTAGGCGTTGGCTTTCGCCTCGCCCATTGTTTCAATACTATTCGGCTGTACATATTTGGGTCGATGTACTGCTAACAGAATATTCTAGGAGCAAACAGATTATGGACGGTAAGAATGCAAGCAGTAGATTCTTTCAAGTACGTGGGAGTTCATATTTCGGATGATGGGAGGATGAGTGAGAAGGTGAGTCACAGAGCAGGTGAAGCAAGAGAAGTTGAGGGATGTGTACATAAGATTTGGGGGAGATTTGGAGTGTTCTATGAAAATTAAGGTTCGAAAGCATAAAGGGACTGAACCAACTTTCCTTTATGGAAGTGAATTGAGGACATTGAATCTAAATGAATGAAAGGCGAACCTGCTCGGATGTGGTAGAATAACTGGAAAGGCAAAAATTTTGGAGAGCCTTAATGATGACGAAATGGCTAGAAGAGGCGAAATGATGCATTGAAGTGATTTGAGATGGTTGAGTCATGTGGAATAAATAGGTGATGATTAGCTGGTGAACAGAGTATGCAATTCAAAACGTTGGAAGTATGTTTTCCAATGAAAACCTTCAATTCCGGTTTGATTGAATACTGAACCACTGTTGGTCCCCGTCCAAGGTCCATTCCTGTCCAGGAGAAACACTTTACTTAATTTCCATCACCGAATTCAACGGTTTCGAAAGAGAACTTATAAAAAAAAAGAAATTCAGGAAATGAAGAGATATTTCACATTGGTAGTTTTCGTATTGCACACTACACACACACACACACACACACACACACACACATATATATATATATATATATATATATATATATATATATATATATATATATATAGTATATATATATTCCTTTATAGTCCTTATTTGTCAATTATGCGAGCTTTCTTTGTAAACTTACTTTCAAATTTATGTCAGTCTGCATAGTGAAGGACGAGAGTCGAAAGGCCTTGCAGGCTTGCAGCAGTACTCCATTGTTTAACTTTCCTTCGTGGCTTTTGCCATTATACATATATATTATATTATATATATATATATATATATATATATATATATATATATATATAAATATATAATATGGCAGTGAGCACTTAATTTGCAGGTGTTTCTTAACTTTTTTGTTACGTTTTCTAACATGGAACCCAAAATCCTTATAGGAATGCCTAGGGGAAAATGCCATCTCGAACGCCTGGTGATGTAAACCTTCCACATAAATAGAAGTTTTCAACTAAACTTTGTTAACAGAAACAATAGGTCATTCAGAGAGGACCAAGGTAATGCAATACATGTGAGACAGATCGTTTAAAGCATATTCCAAGGCACGTTCGTTGCCTGTCAGTTTTGACTTCTTTATCTATATTGTAGTGTTTAAAAATTCTTATACTCCACTCAAACACTGATATATATATTGCAATCTTACTCTATAAAGCTGTATGTTAATAAGCTCGTTATAAAAGTATGTTCTTATAGCAAAATAGAAAATAATTTAATAAGAATTGTCCTATACAAGAGATAACACAATCTGAAACGAAGGAAAAATTATTACCTGGAACTAAAGACGATTCCCTCAAGCTAGAACGATGGTTTTGATCGTTACTGTTAAAGCCAGACACTCAGCAACAGCAGTCACTCAAAGAATTCCACTTAGAGCGAACATGTGCACAAAGAGCAGCTCCTTTACTATTCGCTATTTCTGAATTAAACAATGAAATATTGAAGTCGTTAATAAATGCATTGACATAAATTTCACATGTACGAATGTTAATTACGCTAACTTGATTTTCAGCGCCCCGATTGCAAATTAAACACAAATAATAAAAAAAGAACTTATAAAAATGTATATAAAATATTCTCAACAAGGAAAATTGCCAATTTAAAACTCAAATATGAAACATAATAAAATGCAGAATGCTTCAGCAACGCTACGAATATCAAGTTTTGATGGACAACACACAAATGCTGAATAAGTGATATATATATATATATATATATATATATATATATATATATATATATATATATATACATATATATATATATATATATATATATATATATATATATATATATATATATATATATATATATATAGCATATAAGCGAATACCACAGGAAAATGATAGTGTCAGATATCATAACAGCAACAGGGCAGTTACAGATGTATTAATTTGGTGATGAACACCAAGTTAAGTGTAAAAATTTCACGAAATCCATATACTTCAAATATGTATCTACTATCATAAAAGCAAAATGAATCTTAGAGAAAATAACAATATATATAA
>NC_087202.1:54923679-54926179 GCF_015104395.2 Macrobrachium nipponense | reverse complement strand
GTCTATTTTAGTTCATTAAGATTTTAGTGTGTAGAATATCATTTTTTCTTGAAAGCTGAAAAGCAAAACAACACAAAGCAATGCCACACAAAATTAAGGACGAACGTGAATTTTTCTTCCTTTAACAAAGTGCATATCATAGAAGATAGAAGAATCTTATACCTAGAAAAAGAAGGGTGGACACGAGTGATCAAAATGACTGAGCTCTGACTAGACCAAATCACATAACTGTACAGGATCGACACAAATGGAGAAAGCATATATAGTGTTAAAGCAAAAACTACCGACGAAAAGGAAAGCTTCTGATTTGTTTCTCACTAACAACAGCGAAAACTAATTAATGTGACAAATTCATACAGGGTCTTCCAGGAAAACTTCAGCTTCTTTTCAACCTGAGATGTTACCGCCCGTGAGTGATTGAATTTCCAGATTTGACTGCTACGGTCGGAGAGTCGACAAAGATCTGTAACAAATAGCTTTCAACGTGTTAAAGTAAGAACGGAAACAGCTCAAGAAAGGCTAATACAGACGCGAATGCAATTTATAAAGAGGATCTGAATGTAGGAGAAAAGGCATATATGGAGACTGGAGAGGTTGAGAGAGAACACAATATTATCTGATTGGATAACTAAAAGAGATACTCGTTGCTATCAAACTTATTATACCAAACAAAGATCTAATGACTAGATAATGAACGCTTGTTTTACCTTCTAAATTTCACAATTTATAATACC
Organism: Macrobrachium nipponense; assembly: GCF_015104395.2. Classification (NCBI taxonomy): domain Eukaryota; kingdom Metazoa; phylum Arthropoda; class Malacostraca; order Decapoda; family Palaemonidae; genus Macrobrachium; species Macrobrachium nipponense. The sequence goes on along the minus strand of NC_087202.1, from coordinate 54,925,445 downwards.
ACAAAGTCCTTATTTATTATGTATTCTACATCAGAGAGCACGTAAGGGCCCATTATTTGAAATTTTACACCAAATATAGTCGAATGTTTATGATTATTAGACAGACATAACAGGGGACTAATAGATATATTTACATGGCGTCGCTTCAAACTTCACCGTCGAAAAAACCACGGATCATCAGTAAATACAGTAACTATAACATATTAGAAAGTTATGAAAAGTTTGATAAATTATTCATAAATTCAACAGTAATTATGCATATTCTGATGAACGGCCTCTAATCTTACGGAAGAACTCTTTTCTCAGAGCATTAATATACTCTATATAAACTTAGGAAGCTTAAAATTATTTTTACCTGAACTGAAATGCGCTTGAAAGTTATATATTGTATATATATATATATATATATATATATATATATATATATATATATATATATGTATGTATGCATATATATATCTATATATATACACGTATATACATACACAAACATAAATATATACTATACATATATATATATATATATATATATATATATATATATATATATATATATATATATATATATACATCACAAAGTTAAAACTGTTCGTGCTTTATTCTTGAATTACATTTCGAACGGTGAGGACAAGGCAGAAATCCGCGGAAAAAAAAATAAAAGGGAAAAAATCTTTGACCCTCTTAAACCTCTCTGCTTCCACACCAGAGGACTGAAGCAATTTCAGTGCTTTCAATCTCCTTTGCTTTAAAGCGAGATAGGATTTAGTATGAATACTCAATTAATTTATTCTTTCAGGCGGAAAAATAGATTAGACCTTTGAAACCTATCAGTTTACAAAACGGTAGTTTTAATTTGGCCAAGAGATTGAATATTAATTTGACAGTAGATAGCTTTGAACGTAAATCAAAGTAAATAAACAATAAGTGAGGAAAACCATGCAGTTGGAACAAAGTAAATTACGAAAAAAGTACGAAAACAAAAAATAAAATCAGGAAATTAATGAAAATGAAGGAAACACCAGTGTGTTGAGAATTCTAATTAAAAGGCATCACGAATAATATAATCTGTTCTTATTTTGATTCACAAAAATAATGAAGAGATTACGACGTGAATTGGCTCCAGGCAGCCAATTACAGAAAATCTCGTAACAATTTCAGCGTTTCTCAAATTTATTTAAATGTACATTTCAGATTAATATTGAACCTGAATGGAGAAAGTGTGCTTTCACTCGTATCGTAAGGGGGTGAATTTGACATGATTTTTTTTCATATATCTCTCAAGAAATATTATCCATTATGGTAACTGGGGTTGTCCCAATCTAAAATATAAGTTGGTGCCTTTCCCCACCCACCCAATGTAATGACAGTTAAAAGGAAAATCATTGAATCTTGTTTCATCAAGTCAAATAATGGAAGTGTTCTAAATTTCAGTCTTGTTTTATTTAAACTCGATGCCTTCATAATGAAAAAAATTGTTGATAAATATAAGCCACAAATTAATATATTCGGTTTTATACGTTTTTGGACTTTGTATGGCTGCGTTTTAGTTTCTTTTGTGGTTAAATCTATGTTTAAGTTTGTGACCGTGTGATATCCGATAATCCTGGATTATCTCTTCGATTTTTACCCTTTTGACAAATAACCATCTGGTATTCTTGATCCTTTTGTTTACCTGGTAACTTTCTTTCCAACTATATTTTATTCGCTCCTCGACAATTTCTTAGTATATATATATATACATACTATATATATTATACACACACACA
>NC_087202.1:54913679-54918679 GCF_015104395.2 Macrobrachium nipponense | reverse complement strand
TACTTTTTAATTTTATTTGTTATTAATATCATTTTTAACTTTATGTTTATTGATATAATTTTTTGTTTTCATTATTAATCTCCTTTTTTACTTTAAATTTTATATCTACTATTTTTTTATATAGTTGTTATCTTTATTGTTTTTATTTCTATTTTTATTGTTCTAATTTTCCTTATTATCATTTCACTATTTTTACTTTATTCTTATTAATTGTAATTTTATTTATATTTTTAATTTATCATTGTTATTTGGATTATTATTATTATTTAATTTTATTTAGTGTATTTAGTTTATTTACATTTTTTATTATATTACTACCTTTATTATTTCATTATTGTTATCTAAGGTTTTATTATTTTCATTATTTTATTTTATTTACTTTTGTTTTTATTAGTATTTTATTATTATTTTTTATATTTATTATTTTTACTTCCAAATTTTATTGTTATTTTTACTAATTGTATTATTGCTTTATATTTCTTATTCTTATATTATTTTTTGTTATTAACAATATTACTTTATTTTTTTTTTTAATTTTTTGTTTGATTTTATATTAATTATTTTTATTTTGAAATTTTATTATCAATTCACTAATCGTATCTATATTTTTATCATTTTTATTTTTATTTATGTCACAATCTTATTACTTTTTTAGTTTTATTAATCTCAACTTCTTTTTTATTACTATATATTACATATATATATATATATATATATATATATATATATATATAATAAGTTTCTTTTTTCATTCTTCAAATTTGGATTATTATTTCCTTTTCTTATTTATACTGGGCGTAAACCATCTTTTAAACATGTTTTATTAAAAATTATTCTTGCCTTAACTGCATTAACTTTATATGTAGGTCTATTTTCCTAATTATGGTTTTCTCATTGTTGCCAAAACTGGTGAGCAATGCATCGAAGGTTGTTGACGTTTCTAAGATAGCTAATTATAGAAGTTAATTTTAATTTTATTCAGGTGCCAGAAACGGTAGTTAAACCTTCGTTGTAGAACCCGTAGAGTTTCTCGGGAGTAAAGTTAAATTTGAAGTCTGGATTCTGACTATTTCCTTGGTAAGGGCCTCTTATGCGGAGGTAGGTGACGGACTGAAGCAGAAGGGTGAGTCCATCTTCTTTACTGTATTCCAGTTGCGCATTGTATTTTTGAAGAAGCTGATGGTGTTTTCCTCTATCCCATATAATTTCAAGGATTCTATTACTCATGGGTGTGGCATCATGTCAAAGGCTTTCTTGTAGTCAATGCATGACATACTAAAGTTGGTTTTCCTTCTCTTACTCATTACAATTTTATCTATCAGGAGCTGGTCTTTTGTGCCCCTACACTTCCTTATGAAGCCTTTCTGGTGGCGGGAATGGTGTTTGTATCCTCTAGGTAGTTGTACCGCCCTTCACTGATGATACCTGTTAGTAACTTCCACATTATTATTATTATTATTATTATTATTATTATTATTATTATTATTATTAGTTATTATTATTATTATTATTATTATATACGTAACATCATCGAAAGGAACGTCTCCCCTACGGACCCTGCGAAAAAAGTGAAATTGGTCATTTACTACAAAACCAAGAAGACCGGTGGCCTGATTATAAAAAAACAATCCAGCCCCCGTGATGCAGGACCCTCTCAAGAAAACTAACGTTGTCTACCAATACAAATGCCCTGTCCGGGAATGCCCCGGCGTCTACATTGGTATGACAACGATGCGATTTTCCAAGAGGATATCCTGCCACGCTCAGGAAGGCACCATTCATAACCATGCAAAAAACGTCCACAACACCAGGATTACTCGGAAGGACACTATTCCTAATATCGGTATTATCAATAAGGCAACAGACCACCGTCGCCTCCGCCTCTTAGAGGCCCTACACATCGGGAAGGAGAGACCCAGCCTCAACACCACTCAAGAGACTTCACTCCTCCCGACGGTGGCGCGTAGAGCCGATCGAACGACGATCAGGTGCCCCTGCCCAATACTACACACCCAGTCTCCAGCGTCCGCACGCGAAGAGCGCAGTGCGAGCTGATCACACCTCTGCAAGACGGCTCGACTCAGGGACTTAATCCTCTATTCAGCCAATGAAAACGCAGCGCTCATCAGACAGCACCTGGGACACAATAAATACCGCCGAACGACCCATTCCAATCAGTTCACGCTCACCTTTCCTTGAAAATGAACCGATAATACGGTTGGAAACGTTGGAGTTCCGTTACGCCCTTAGACTAAGATTTGTTAACCACTTTTGTTATCATATCAATAAATTATTATTTTTAGAAAACATTTCTTTAACCGAGATATGAATATTGGCCAGCTATTAGCAAATATCAGCCCTGATGAGAAGAGAATAATAAGAAGAATTGAAAAGACCATATATAAAATCAATTCCACTGATACTATCATCACCTTTAACAAAAAATATTATTATTATTATTATTATCATTATTATTATTATTATTATTATTATTATTATTATTATTATTATTATTATTATTATTATTATTATTATTATTATTATTATTATTGAACTAAGGAACCTCCGTAACGAGGCTATAATATTGACAATCAAAAGCCACAGTAGTGTTAAAATATATTATTGTGCAATGGTAAAAAATACAAGGAGAGACTTTCGGATACTGCTCCGTATCCCTCTTCAGTCCTACTGACGGTCAAACATGGAAGGAGCGTTTACAACAGTGAAAATATATATATATATATATATATATATATATATATATATATATATATATATATATATATATATATATAATATATATATATATGACAACTGGTTCAAGGCGGATGGATCTAAGTGTTGGTTCAAGTTAATCCCGTTCGGTTGTTTCTGTTGGCGAGACGGCTGGAACGGCGAAGTGGTCGTACAGGTGATTCCAGCTGAGCAGACACTCCATCGGTGCCATGACTTGAAGCTGTAGTAACCTCAGTCATCTGGGATAAAAGAGAGGTGGGAGCAACATCAGGGGTCTCACAATCACCAGACATATGAGTCCTAAAATCGTTGACAAAGTGGTCAATTATTAAAGAATTGGTAAAACTATCTTCATCAGTTAAGGTTTTGTTCCCTTCAAAAGCACACCCCTTTCTAATAGCAGCTCCTTCCACTAGGCGACGAACACCAACATCCCCACTCTTGATGTTGTGTCCTGGAACGAATGAATGTGAAACAAGGGCATTATTCATTGCATGGAGTTCATAGGCCCTACGATGTTCAGAAAGTCTTACGTCCAAACCCCGCCCAGTTTCTCCAAAGTATTTCTGAGGGCAATTGGCACAGGGAATTTGATAAACACCGGGTGTTTTCCTAATACCATTGTTGTTATTATTGCACACTAACCTATTTCTGATAGTATTTTTAAAATTGAAAGCAATTTGAATTTCTTTTTGCTTACTATTTGCAAGATAGCAGGTATTTTCCAGTTTCGGATTGTCAGCAATGGATAAATACTTCTTCGTTTTGACCACATTAGGATTACCTGCTGCACTCATACCGTAATATATTCGTTTTGCTTTAGAGACAGCTCTTTCTATAATGTGAGTGGGATATTTCAGACCATAAAAACATTGAAGATATGCTGAAGCTCAAGTTCTAAAAGTTCGATATCACAAATACGAAGGGCTCTAAGACAAAAGTTGACAATAATATTCGCTTTTAACCTCAACGAATGAAAGGAATAGAAATGAATGTACCCCTCAGCATTAGTACTTTTACGAAACACCGAAAATTTAAACCTGTTATTTACGTTATCTCTAATAACCAAAACATCTAAAAATGCAAGCTTATTATCTTCCTCCAGTTCAACAGTAAATTTAATTGAGGGTACAAAGCTATTGGCACGGTCAACTAGCTGTTGTAGCCGTGCGTCGTCTCCTTTGAAAAGAATAAAAATATCATCAACAAATCTGACCTAGACCAGTGGCTTAATGTGTGGATCACAATGTTCTAAAATACTCTTCTCCACGAACTCTATGCACAGATTGGACAAGATGGGTGATAATTTTGAACTCATAGACACACCAAACAGTTGCTTATAACAAATATTGTTAAAGTATAAATGATTAGTAGTACGCAACAATCTAACTAATGCCAAAAAAGGTTCTAATGGAAGGGGATGTGTAAACTGTTCGTCTAAAATCTTTGCCCTAAGGTTATCTAAAACATATGCCAAAGGAACATTGGTGAATAAAGCTGTGACATCTAAAACTAACCATTCTGCAGTCAGTGTCAAAATTGTTTCCTTATTCTATCAATAAAAAAATCGTAGGAATGGATCAATGTGAGTCTGAAATTTTTCCGACAAAACCACCTAAAATCAAAGCTAGCCATTCTGCCTGCCAAATTGTTCTTGAGGGGGATTGCAAGTCGCCACAATGGGTCTTACTGGACACCCAGGTTTGTGTACTTTTGGAATCCCTCCCGTAGAAATACGGGAAATGATGGGTTTTTTGTTTTTAGATGAAATTTTAGTACAGACAGTAGCCCTTTGCTGCGGATCATGAATAGATTTTGCTATTTTTCTCAGAGACCGATTAAAGTCCTGTTGAAGTTTTGGTGACTGTGAGAGGGGAAGAGACAATTTCGTAAGTATTAGTATCACTTAAAAGGGAATTGACCTTACTAATGTAGTCCTCGGTAATACCATCACCACCGTGGCGGCCCCCTTACTCCGCCTTCAAGACCTTAATTGGTTTGATTCTTGGACAAAGAAACTAAGGCCTCTCTATGCCTTTTAGGTAAAACATCTATGTTCCCAGAAATTAGATTATCAACCACTAACCCTTTTAAATAATTTAACTTTTAAACTAGGATTATTAAAATTAAAGAAATTAATATTAGAGATAGAATCAAGGAAGTTTATTTTAGTTGTACCTACACAGAAACCCATACCTAAATTTAATACTTCAAGTTGCTCTCTATTAAAAATAGGAGAGGATAAATTGACCACTTTGTCAGAC